>NW_027252461.1:600000-899862 GCF_044704955.1 Pristiophorus japonicus
ATATGTCCAATAGTATTCCAATCTGTGAACAGCAGCACCATTCACAACAATATGTCCAATATTAGTCCAATCTGTGAACAGCTTCACCATTCACAACAATATGTCCAATATTAGTCCAATCTGTGAACAGCAGCACCATTCACAACAATATGTCCAATAGTGGTCCAATCTGTGAACAGCAGCACCATTCACAACAATATGTCCAATAGTAGTCCAATCTGTGAAAAGCAGCACCATTCACATCAATATGTCCAATAGTAGCCCAATCTGTGAGCAGCCGCACCATTCACAACAATATGTCCAATAGTAATCCAATCTGTGAACAGCAGCACCATTCACAACAATATGTCCAATCATAGTCCAATCTGTGAACAGCTTCACCATTCACAACAATATGTCCAATAGTAGTCCAATCTGTGAGCAGCAGCACCATTCACAACAATATGTCTAATAGTAGTCCAATCTGTGAGCAGCAACACCATTCACAACAATATGTCCAATCATAGTCCAATCTGTGAACAGCTTCACCATTCACAACAATATGTCCAATAGTAGTCCAATCTGTGAGAAGCAACACCATTCACAACAATATGTCAAATAGTAGTCCAATCTGTGAGCATCAGCACCATTCACAACAATATGTCCAATAGAAGTACAATCTGTGAGCACCAGCAACATTCACAACAATATGTCGAATAGTAGTCCAATCTGTGAACAGCTGCACCATTCACAACAATATGTCCAATAGTAGTCCAATCTGTGAACAGCAGCACCATTCACATCAATATGTCCAATAGTAGTCCAGTCTGTGACCAACAGCACCATTCCCAACAATATTTCCAATACTAGTCCAATCTGTGAACAACAGCACCATTCACAACAATATGTCCAATAGTAGTCCAATCTGTGAGCAGCAGCACCATTCACAACAATATGTCCAATAGTAGTCCAATCTGTGAACAGCAGCACCTTTCACAACAATATGTCCAATATTAGTCCAATCTGTGAGCATCAGAACCATTCACAACAATATGTCTAATAGTTGTACAATCTGTGAACAGCAGCACCATTCACAACAATATGTTTAATAGCAGTCCAATCTGTGAACAGCAACACCATTCACAACAATATGTCCAATAGTAGTCCAATCTGTGAACAGCAGCACCATTCACAACAATATGTGCAATAATAGTCCCATCTGTGAACAGCAGCACCATTCACAACAATATGTCTAATAGTAGTCCAATCTGTGAACAGCAGCATCATTCACAACAATATGCCCAATATTAGTCCAGTCTGTAAATAGCAGCACCATTCACAACAATATGTCCAATAGTCGTCCAATTCTGTGAACACCAGCAACAGTCACAACAATTTGTCCAATAGTAGTCCAATCTGTGAACAGCAGCACCATTCACAACAATATGTCTAATAGTAGTCCAATCTGTGAGCAGCAGCATCATTCACAACAATATGTCCAATATTAGTCCAATCTCTGAGCAACAGCACCATTCACAACAATATGTCCAACATTAGTCCAATCTATGAACATCACCATTCACAACAATATGTCTAATCAGAGCCCAATCTGTGAACAGCTTCACCATTCACGACAATATGTCCAATATTAGTCCAATCTGTGAGCAACAGCACCATTCACAACAACATGTCCAATAGTGGTCCAATCTGTGAACAGCAGCACCATTCACAACAATATGTCCAATGGTAGTGCAATCTGTGAACAGCAGCACCATTCACAACAATATGTCCAATCATAGTCCAATCTGTGAACAGCTTCACCATTCACAACAATATGTCCAATAGTAGTCCAATCTGTGAGCAGCAGCACCATTCACAACAATATGTCTAATAGTAGTCCAATCTGTGAGCAGCAGCACCATTCACAACAATATGTCCAATAGTAGTCCAATCTGTGAAAAGCAGCACCATTCACATCAATATGTCCAATAGTAGCCCAATCTGTGAGCAGCCGCACCATTCACAACAATATGTCCAATAGTAATCCAATCTGTGAACAGCAGCACCATTCACAACAATATGTCCAATCATAGTCCAATCTGTGAACAGCTTCACCATTCACAACAATATGTCCAATAGTAGTCCAATCTGTGAGCAGCAGCACCATTCACAACAATATGTCTAATAGTAGTCCAATCTGTGAGCAGCAACACCATTCACAACAATATGTCCAATCATAGTCCAATCTGTGAACAGCTTCACCATTCACAACAATATGTCCAATTGTAGTCCAATCTGTGAGAAGCAACACCATTCACAACAATATGTCAAATAGTAGTCCAATCTGTGAGCATCAGCACCATTCACAACAATATGTCCAATAGAAGTCCAATCTGTGAGCACCAGCAACATTCACAACAATATGTCGAATAGTAGTCCAATCTGTGAACAGCTGCACCATTCACAACAATATGTCCAATAGTAGTCCAATCTGTGAACAGCAGCACCATTCACATCAATATGTCCAATAGTAGTCCAGTCTGTGACCAACAGCACCATTCCCAACAATATTTCCAATACTAGTCCAATCTGTGAACAACAGCACCATTCACAACAATATGTCCAATAGTAGTCCAATCTGTGAGCAGCAGCACCATTCACAACAATATGTCCAATAGTAGTCCAATCTGTGAACAGCAGCACCTTTCACAACAATATGTCCAATATTAGTCCAATCTGTGAGCATCAGAACCATTCACAACAATATGTCTAATAGTTGTACAATCTGTGAACAGCAGCACCATTCACAACAATATGTTTAATAGCAGTCCAATCTGTGAACAGCAACACCATTCACAACAATATGTCCAATAGTAGTCCAATCTGTGAACAGCAGCACCATTCACAACAATATGTGCAATAATAGTCCCATCTGTGAACAGCAGCACCATTCACAACAATATGTCTAATAGTAGTCCAATCTGTGAACAGCAGCATCATTCACAACAATATGCCCAATATTAGTCCAGTCTGTAAATAGCAGCACCATTCACAACAATATGTCCAATAGTCGTCCAATTCTGTGAACACCAGCAACAGTCACAACAATTTGTCCAATAGTAGTCCAATCTGTGAACAGCAGCACCATTCACAACAATATGTCTAATAGTAGTCGAATCTGTGAGCAGCAGCATCATTCACAACAATATGTCCAATATTAGTCCAATCTCTGAGCAACAGCACCATTCACAACAATATGTCCAACATTAGTCCAATCTATGAACATCACCATTCACAACAATATGTCTAATCAGAGCCCAATCTGTGAACAGCTTCACCATTCACGACAATATGTCCAATATTAGTCCAATCTGTGAGCAACAGCACCATTCACAACAACATGTCCAATAGTGGTCCAATCTGTGAACAGCAGCACCATTCACAACAATATGTCCAATGGTAATGCAATCTGTGAAAAGCAGCACTATTCACAACAATATGTCCAATAGTAGTCCAATCTGTGAGCAGCAGCACCATTCACAACAATATGTCCAATAGTAGTCCAATCTGTGAGCAACAGCACCATTCACAACAACATGTCCAATAGTGGTCCAATCTGTGAACAGCAGCACCATTCACAACAATATGTCCAATGGTAGTCCAATCTGTGAACAGCAGCACCATTCACAACAATATGTACAATTGTAGTCCAATCTGTGAGCAGCAGCACCATTCACAACAATATGTCCAATAGCAGTCCAATCTGTGACCAGCAGCACCATTCACAACAATATGTCCAATAGTAGTCCAATCTGTGAACAGCAGCACCATTCACAACAATATGTCCAATAGTAGTCCAATCTGTGAACAGCAGCACCATTCACAACAATATGTCTAATAGTAGTCCAATCTGGTAACAGCAGCACCATTCACAACAATATGTCCAATATTAGTAAAATCTGTGAGCAGCAGCACCATTCACAACAATATGTTCAATAGTAGTCCAATCTGTGAACAGCAGCACCATTCACAACAATATGTCCAATAGTAGTCCAATCTGTGAGCATCAGAACCATTCACAACAATATGTCTAATAGTTGTCCAATCTATGAACAGGAGCACCATTCACAACAATATGTCTAATAGTAGTCCAATCTGTGAACAGCAACACCATTCACAACAATATGTCCAATAGTAGTCCAATCTGTGAACAGCAGCACCATTCACAACAATATGTCCAATAGTAGTCCAATCTGTGAACAGCAGCACCATTCACAACAATATGTCTAATAGTAGTCCAATCTGTGAGAAGCAACACCATTCACAACAATATGTCTAATAGTAGTCCAATCTGTGAGCAACAGCACCATTCACAACAATATGTCCAATAGAAGTCCAATCTGTGAGCACCAGCAACATTCACAACAATATGTCGAATAGTAGTCCAATCTGTGAACAGCAGCACCATTCACAACAATATGTACAATTGTAGTCCAATCTGTGAGCAGCAGCACCATTCACAACAATATGTCCAATAGCAGTCCAATCTGTGACCAGCAGCACCATTCACAACAATATGTCCAATAGTAGTCCAATCTGTGAACAGCAGCACCATTCACAACAATATGTCCAATAGTAGTCCAATCTGTGAACAGCAGCACCATTCACAACAATATGTCTAATAGTAGTCCAATCTGGTAACAGCAGCACCATTCACAACAATATGTCCAATATTAGTAAAATCTGTGAGCAGCAGCACCATTCACAACAATATGTTCAATAGTAGTCCAATCTGTGAACAGCAGCACCATTCACAACAATATGTCCAATAGTAGTCCAATCTGTGAGCATCAGAACCATTCACAACAATATGTCTAATAGTTGTCCAATCTATGAACAGGAGCACCATTCACAACAATATGTCTAATAGTAGTCCAATCTGTGAACAGCAACACCATTCACAACAATATGTCCAATAGTAGTCCAATCTGTGAACAGCAGCACCATTCACAACAATATGTCCAATAGTAGTCCAATCTGTGAACAGCAGCACCATTCACAACAATATGTCCAATAGTTGTCCAATCTGTGAACAGCAGCACTATTCACAACAATATGTCCAATCGCAGTCCAATCTGTGAACAGCAGCACCATTCACAACAATATGTCCAATAGTAGTCCAATTCTGTGAACAGCAGCACCAGTCACAACAATTTGTCCAACAGTAGTCCAATCTGTGAACAGCAGCACCATTCACAACAATATGTCTAATAGTCGTCGAATCTGTGAGCAGCAGCATCATTCACAACAATATGTCCAATATTAGTCCAATCTATGAGCAACAGCATCATTCACAACAATATGTCCAATATTAGTCCAATCTATGAACATCACCATTGACGACAATATGTCTAATCGTAGCCCAATCTGTGAACAGCTTCACCATTCACAACAATATGTCCAATATTAGTCCAATCTGTGAGCAACAGCACCATTCACAACAATATGTCCAATAGTAGTCCAATCTGTGAGCAGCAGCACCATTCACAACAATATGTCCAATAGCAGTCCAATCTGTGACCAGTAGCACCATTCACAACAATATGTCCAATAGTAGTCCAATCTGTGAACAGCAGCAAAATTCACAACAATATGCCCAATAGTAGTCCAATCTGTGAGCAGCAGCACCATTCACAACAATATGTTCAATAGTAGTCCAATCTGTGAACAGCAGCACCATTCACAACAATATGTCCAATATTAATCCAATCTGTGAGCATCAGAACCATTCACAACAATATGTCTAATAGTTGTCCAATCTCTGAACAGCAGCACCATTCACAACAATATGTCTAATAGTAGTCCAATCTGTGAACAGCAACACCATTCACAACAATATGTCCAATAGTCGTCCAATCTGTGAACAGCAGCACCATTCACAACAATATGTCCAATAGTAGTCCAATCTGTGAGCAGCAGCACCATTCACAACAATATGTCCAATAGTAGTCCAATCTGTGAACAGCAGCACCATTCACAACAATATGTTCAATAGAAGTCCAATCTGTGAGCATCAGAACCATTCACAACAATATGTCTAATAGTTGTCCAATCTGTGAACAGCAGCACCATTCACAACAATATGTCTAATAGTAGTCCAATCTGTGAACAGCAGCACCATTCACAACAATATGTCCAATGGTAGTCCAATCTGTGAACAGCAGCACCATTCACAACAATATGTCTAATAGTTGTGCAATCTGTGAACAGCAGCACCATTCACAACAATATGTTCAATAGTAGTCCAGTCTGTGAGCAGCAGCAACATTCACAACAATATGTCTAATAGTAGTCCAGTCTGTGAGCAACAGCACCATTCACAACAATATGTCCAATAGAAGTCCAATCTGTGAACAGCAGCACCATTCACAACAATATGTCCAATAGATATCCAATCTGTGAACAGCAGCACCATTCACAACAATATGTCCAATAGTTGTCCAATCTGTGAACAGCAGCACCATTCACAACAATATGTCCAATA
This sequence comes from Pristiophorus japonicus, assembly GCF_044704955.1. Lineage (NCBI taxonomy): Eukaryota > Metazoa > Chordata > Chondrichthyes > Pristiophoridae > Pristiophorus > Pristiophorus japonicus. The sequence goes on from NW_027252461.1 coordinate 606,524, forward strand.
GTAGTCCAATCTGTGAACAGCAGCACCAGTCACAACAATGTGTCCAATAGGAGTCCAATCTGTGACCAGCAGCACCATTCACAACAATATGTCTAATAGTAGTCCAATCTGTGAACAGCAGCACCAGTCACAACAATATGTCCAATAGTAGTCGAATCTGTGAGCAGCAGCACCATTCACAACAATATGTCCAATATTAGTCCAATCTATGAGCAACAGCACCATTCACAACAATATGTCCAATATTCGTCCAATCTATGAACATCACCATTCACAACAATATGTCTAATCGTAGCCCAATCTGTGAATAGCTTCACCATTCACAACAATATGTCCAATTTTAGTCCAATCTTTGAGCAACAGCACCATTCACAACAATATGTCCAATAGTAGTCCAATCTGTGAACAGCAGCACCATTCACAACAATATGTCCAATAGTAGTCCAATCTGTGAAAAGCAGCACCATTCACATCAATATGTCCAATAGTAGCCCAATCTGTGAGCAGCCGCACAATTCACAACAATATGTCCAACAGTAATCCAATCTGTGAACAGCAGCACCATTCACAACAATATGTCCAAACATAGTCCAATCTGTGAACAGCTTCACCATTCACAACAATATGTCCAATAGTAGTCCAATCTGTGAGCAGCAGCACCATTCACAACAATATGTCTAATCGTAGTCCAATCTGTGAGCAGCAACACCATTCACAACAATATGTCCAAACATAGTCCAATCTGTGAACAGCTTCACCATTCACAACAATATGTCCAATAGTAGTCCAATCTGTGAGCAGCAGCACCATTCACAACAATATGTCCAATAGTAGTCCAATCTGTGAGCAAGAGCACCATTCACAACAATATGTCCAATAGTAGTCCAATCTGTGACAGCAGCACCATTCACAACAATATGTCCAATAGTAGTCCAATCTTTGAGCATCAGAACCATTCACAACAATATGTCCAATAGTAGTCCAATCTGTGAACAGCAACACCATTCACAACAATATGTCCAATAGTAGTCCAATCTGTGAACAGCAGCACCATTCACAACAATATGTCCAATAATATTCCCATCTGTGAACAGCAGCACCATTCACGACAATATGTTCAATAGTAGTCCAATCTGTGAACAGCAGCACCATTCACAACAATATGTCCAACAGTCGTCCAATTTGTGAACAGCAGCACCATTCACAACAATATGTCTAATAGTAGTCCAATCTGTGAACAGCAGCACCATTCACAACAATATGCCCAAAGTAGTCCAATCTGTGAGCAGCAGCACCATTCACAACAATATGTCAAATAGTAGTCCAATCTGTGAACAGCAGCACCATTCACAACAATATGTCCAATAGTATTCCAATCTGTGAACAGCAGCACCATTCACAACAATATGTCCAATATTAGTCCAATCTGTGAACAGCTTCACCATTCACAACAATATGTCCAATATTAGTCCAATCTGTGAACAGCAGCACCATTCACAACAATATGTCCAATAGTGGTCCAATCTGTGAACAGCAGCACCATTCACAACAATATGTCCAATAGTAGTCCAATCTGTGAAAAGCAGCACCATTCACATCAATATGTCCAATAGTAGCCCAATCTGTGAGCAGCCGCACCATTCACAACAATATGTCCAATAGTAATCCAATCTGTGAACAGCAGCACCATTCACAACAATATGTCCAATCATAGTCCAATCTGTGAACAGCTTCACCATTCACAACAATATGTCCAATAGTAGTCCAATCTGTGAGCAGCAGCACCATTCACAACAATATGTCTAATAGTAGTCCAATCTGTGAGCAGCAACACCATTCACAACAATATGTCCAATCATAGTCCAATCTGTGAACAGCTTCACCATTCACAACAATATGTCCAATAGTAGTCCAATCTGTGAGAAGCAACACCATTCACAACAATATGTCAAATAGTAGTCCAATCTGTGAGCATCAGCACCATTCACAACAATATGTCCAATAGAAGTACAATCTGTGAGCACCAGCAACATTCACAACAATATGTCGAATAGTAGTCCAATCTGTGAACAGCTGCACCATTCACAACAATATGTCCAATAGTAGTCCAATCTGTGAACAGCAGCACCATTCACATCAATATGTCCAATAGTAGTCCAGTCTGTGACCAACAGCACCATTCCCAACAATATTTCCAATACTAGTCCAATCTGTGAACAACAGCACCATTCACAACAATATGTCCAATAGTAGTCCAATCTGTGAGCAGCAGCACCATTCACAACAATATGTCCAATAGTAGTCCAATCTGTGAACAGCAGCACCTTTCACAACAATATGTCCAATATTAGTCCAATCTGTGAGCATCAGAACCATTCACAACAATATGTCTAATAGTTGTACAATCTGTGAACAGCAGCACCATTCACAACAATATGTTTAATAGCAGTCCAATCTGTGAACAGCAACACCATTCACAACAATATGTCCAATAGTAGTCCAATCTGTGAACAGCAGCACCATTCACAACAATATGTGCAATAATAGTCCCATCTGTGAACAGCAGCACCATTCACAACAATATGTCTAATAGTAGTCCAATCTGTGAACAGCAGCATCATTCACAACAATATGCCCAATATTAGTCCAGTCTGTAAATAGCAGCACCATTCACAACAATATGTCCAATAGTCGTCCAATTCTGTGAACACCAGCAACAGTCACAACAATTTGTCCAATAGTAGTCCAATCTGTGAACAGCAGCACCATTCACAACAATATGTCTAATAGTAGTCCAATCTGTGAGCAGCAGCATCATTCACAACAATATGTCCAATATTAGTCCAATCTCTGAGCAACAGCACCATTCACAACAATATGTCCAACATTAGTCCAATCTATGAACATCACCATTCACAACAATATGTCTAATCAGAGCCCAATCTGTGAACAGCTTCACCATTCACGACAATATGTCCAATATTAGTCCAATCTGTGAGCAACAGCACCATTCACAACAACATGTCCAATAGTGGTCCAATCTGTGAACAGCAGCACCATTCACAACAATATGTCCAATGGTAGTGCAATCTGTGAACAGCAGCACCATTCACAACAATATGTCCAATCATAGTCCAATCTGTGAACAGCTTCACCATTCACAACAATATGTCCAATAGTAGTCCAATCTGTGAGCAGCAGCACCATTCACAACAATATGTCTAATAGTAGTCCAATCTGTGAGCAGCAGCACCATTCACAACAATATGTCCAATAGTAGTCCAATCTGTGAAAAGCAGCACCATTCACATCAATATGTCCAATAGTAGCCCAATCTGTGAGCAGCCGCACCATTCACAACAATATGTCCAATAGTAATCCAATCTGTGAACAGCAGCACCATTCACAACAATATGTCCAATCATAGTCCAATCTGTGAACAGCTTCACCATTCACAACAATATGTCCAATAGTAGTCCAATCTGTGAGCAGCAGCACCATTCACAACAATATGTCTAATAGTAGTCCAATCTGTGAGCAGCAACACCATTCACAACAATATGTCCAATCATAGTCCAATCTGTGAACAGCTTCACCATTCACAACAATATGTCCAATTGTAGTCCAATCTGTGAGAAGCAACACCATTCACAACAATATGTCAAATAGTAGTCCAATCTGTGAGCATCAGCACCATTCACAACAATATGTCCAATAGAAGTCCAATCTGTGAGCACCAGCAACATTCACAACAATATGTCGAATAGTAGTCCAATCTGTGAACAGCTGCACCATTCACAACAATATGTCCAATAGTAGTCCAATCTGTGAACAGCAGCACCATTCACATCAATATGTCCAATAGTAGTCCAGTCTGTGACCAACAGCACCATTCCCAACAATATTTCCAATACTAGTCCAATCTGTGAACAACAGCACCATTCACAACAATATGTCCAATAGTAGTCCAATCTGTGAGCAGCAGCACCATTCACAACAATATGTCCAATAGTAGTCCAATCTGTGAACAGCAGCACCTTTCACAACAATATGTCCAATATTAGTCCAATCTGTGAGCATCAGAACCATTCACAACAATATGTCTAATAGTTGTACAATCTGTGAACAGCAGCACCATTCACAACAATATGTTTAATAGCAGTCCAATCTGTGAACAGCAACACCATTCACAACAATATGTCCAATAGTAGTCCAATCTGTGAACAGCAGCACCATTCACAACAATATGTGCAATAATAGTCCCATCTGTGAACAGCAGCACCATTCACAACAATATGTCTAATAGTAGTCCAATCTGTGAACAGCAGCATCATTCACAACAATATGCCCAATATTAGTCCAGTCTGTAAATAGCAGCACCATTCACAACAATATGTCCAATAGTCGTCCAATTCTGTGAACACCAGCAACAGTCACAACAATTTGTCCAATAGTAGTCCAATCTGTGAACAGCAGCACCATTCACAACAATATGTCTAATAGTAGTCGAATCTGTGAGCAGCAGCATCATTCACAACAATATGTCCAATATTAGTCCAATCTCTGAGCAACAGCACCATTCACAACAATATGTCCAACATTAGTCCAATCTATGAACATCACCATTCACAACAATATGTCTAATCAGAGCCCAATCTGTGAACAGCTTCACCATTCACGACAATATGTCCAATATTAGTCCAATCTGTGAGCAACAGCACCATTCACAACAACATGTCCAATAGTGGTCCAATCTGTGAACAGCAGCACCATTCACAACAATATGTCCAATGGTAATGCAATCTGTGAAAAGCAGCACTATTCACAACAATATGTCCAATAGTAGTCCAATCTGTGAGCAGCAGCACCATTCACAACAATATGTCCAATAGTAGTCCAATCTGTGAGCAACAGCACCATTCACAACAACATGTCCAATAGTGGTCCAATCTGTGAACAGCAGCACCATTCACAACAATATGTCCAATGGTAGTCCAATCTGTGAACAGCAGCACCATTCACAACAATATGTACAATTGTAGTCCAATCTGTGAGCAGCAGCACCATTCACAACAATATGTCCAATAGCAGTCCAATCTGTGACCAGCAGCACCATTCACAACAATATGTCCAATAGTAGTCCAATCTGTGAACAGCAGCACCATTCACAACAATATGTCCAATAGTAGTCCAATCTGTGAACAGCAGCACCATTCACAACAATATGTCTAATAGTAGTCCAATCTGGTAACAGCAGCACCATTCACAACAATATGTCCAATATTAGTAAAATCTGTGAGCAGCAGCACCATTCACAACAATATGTTCAATAGTAGTCCAATCTGTGAACAGCAGCACCATTCACAACAATATGTCCAATAGTAGTCCAATCTGTGAGCATCAGAACCATTCACAACAATATGTCTAATAGTTGTCCAATCTATGAACAGGAGCACCATTCACAACAATATGTCTAATAGTAGTCCAATCTGTGAACAGCAACACCATTCACAACAATATGTCCAATAGTAGTCCAATCTGTGAACAGCAGCACCATTCACAACAATATGTCCAATAGTAGTCCAATCTGTGAACAGCAGCACCATTCACAACAATATGTCTAATAGTAGTCCAATCTGTGAGAAGCAACACCATTCACAACAATATGTCTAATAGTAGTCCAATCTGTGAGCAACAGCACCATTCACAACAATATGTCCAATAGAAGTCCAATCTGTGAGCACCAGCAACATTCACAACAATATGTCGAATAGTAGTCCAATCTGTGAACAGCAGCACCATTCACAACAATATGTACAATTGTAGTCCAATCTGTGAGCAGCAGCACCATTCACAACAATATGTCCAATAGCAGTCCAATCTGTGACCAGCAGCACCATTCACAACAATATGTCCAATAGTAGTCCAATCTGTGAACAGCAGCACCATTCACAACAATATGTCCAATAGTAGTCCAATCTGTGAACAGCAGCACCATTCACAACAATATGTCTAATAGTAGTCCAATCTGGTAACAGCAGCACCATTCACAACAATATGTCCAATATTAGTAAAATCTGTGAGCAGCAGCACCATTCACAACAATATGTTCAATAGTAGTCCAATCTGTGAACAGCAGCACCATTCACAACAATATGTCCAATAGTAGTCCAATCTGTGAGCATCAGAACCATTCACAACAATATGTCTAATAGTTGTCCAATCTATGAACAGGAGCACCATTCACAACAATATGTCTAATAGTAGTCCAATCTGTGAACAGCAACACCATTCACAACAATATGTCCAATAGTAGTCCAATCTGTGAACAGCAGCACCATTCACAACAATATGTCCAATAGTAGTCCAATCTGTGAACAGCAGCACCATTCACAACAATATGTCTAATAGTAGTCCAATCTGTGAGAAGCAACACCATTCACAACAATATGTCTAATAGTAGTCCAATCTGTGAGCAACAGCACCATTCACAACAATATGTCCAATAGAAGTCCAATCTGTGAGAACCAGCAACATTCACAACAATATGTCGAATAGTAGTCCAATCTGTGAACAGCAGCACCATTCACAACAATATGTCCAATAGTAGTCCAATCTGTGAACAGCAGCACCATTCACATCAATATGTCCAATAGTAGTCCAGTCTGTGACCAACAGCACCATTCCCAACAATATTTCCAATACTAGTCCAATCTGTGAACAACAGCACCATTCACAACAATATGTCCAATAGTAGTCCAATCTGTGAGCAGCAGCACCATTCACAACAATATGTCCAATAGTAGTCCAATCTGTGAACAGCAGCACCTTTCACAACAATATGTCCAATATTAGTCCAATCTGTGAGCATCAGAACCATTCACAACAATATGTCTAATAGTTGTACAATCTGTGAACAGCAGCACCATTCACAACAATATGTTTAATAGCAGTCCAATCTGTGAACAGCAACACCATTCACAACAATATGTCCAATAGTAGTCCAATCTGTGAACAGCAGCACCATTCACAACAATATGTCCAATAATAGTCCCATCTGTGAACAGCAGCACCATTCACAACAATATGTCTAATAGTAGTCCAATCTGTGAACAGCAGCATCATTCACAACAATATGCCCAATATTTGTCCAGTCTGTAAATAGCAGCACCATTCACAACAATATGTCCAATAGTCGTCCAATTCTGTGAACACCAGCAACAGTCACAACAATTTGTCCAATAGTAGTCCAATCTGTGAACAGCAGCACCATTCACAACAATATGTCTAATAGTAGTCGAATCTGTGAGCAGCAGCATCATTCACAACAATATCTCCAATATTAGTCCAATCTATGAGCAACAGCACCATTCACAACAATATGTCCAACATTAGTCCAATCTATGAACATCACCATTCACAACAATATGTCTAATCATAGCCCAATCTGTGAACAGCTTCACCATTCACAACAATATGTCCAATATTAGTCCAATCTGTGAGCAACAGCACCATTCACAACAACATGTCCAATAGTGGTCCAATCTGTGAACAGCAGCACCATTCACAACAATATGTCCAATGGTAGTCCAATCTGTGAAAAGCAGCACTATTCACAACAATATGTCCAATAGTAGTCCAATCTGTGAGCAGCAGCACCATTCACAACAATAAGTCCAATAGTAGTCCAATCTGTGAGCAACAGCACCATTCACAACAACATGTCCAATAGTGGTCCAATCTGTGAACAGCAGCACCATTCACAACAATATGTCCAATAGTAGTCCAATCTGTGAACAGCAGCACCATTCACAACAATATGTCCAATAGTAGTCCAATCTGTGAACAGCAGCACCATTCACAACAATATGTCTAATAGTAGTCCAATCTGTGAACAGCAGCACCATTCACAACAATATGTCCAATATTAATCCAATCTGTGAGCAGCAGCACCATTCACAACAATATGTTCAATAGTAGTCCAATCTGTGAACAGCAGCACCATTCACAACAATATGTCCAATAGTAGTCCAATCTGTGAGCATCAGAACCATTCACAACAATATGTCTAATAGTTGTCCAATCTATGAACAGGAGCACCATTCACAACAATATGTCTAATAGTCGTCCAATCAGTGAACAGCAACACCATTCACAACAATATGTCCAATAGTAGTCCAATCTGTGAACAGCAGCACCATTCACAACAATATGTCCAATAGTAGTCCAATCTGTGAACAGCAGCACCATTCACAACAATATGTCTAATAGTTGTCCAAACTGTGAACAGCAGAACCATTCACAAAAATATGTCTAATAGTCGTCCAATCTGTGAACAGCAGCACCATTCACAACAATATGTCCAATAGTAGTCCAATCTGTGAACAGCAGCACCATTCACACCAATATGTCCAATAGTAGTCCAATCTGTGAACAGCAGCACCATTCACAACAATATGTCCAATAGCAGTCCAATCTGGGAACAGCAGCACCAGTCACAACAATATGTCTAATAGTTGTCCAATCTGTGAACTGCAGCACCATTCACAACAATATGTCCAATAGTAGTCCAATCTGTGAACAGCAGCACCATTCACAACAATATGTCTAATAGTTGTCCAATCTGTAAACAGCAGCACCATTCACAACAGTATGTCTAATAGTAGTCCAATCTGTGAACAGCAACACGATTCAGAACAATATGCCCAATAGTAGTCCAATCTGTGAGCAGCAGAACCATTCACAACAATATGTCTCATAGTAGTCCAATCTGTGAACAGCTGCACCATTCACAACAATATGTCTAATAGTAGTCCAATCTGTGAGCAGCAGCACCATTCACAACAATATGTTCAATAGTCGTCCAATCTGTGAACAGCAGCACATTTCACAACAATCTGTTCAATAGTAGTCCAATCTGTGAACAGCAGCACCATTCACAACAATATGTCCAATAGTAGTCCAATCTGTGAACAGCAGCACCATTCACAACAATATGTCCAATCATAGTCCAATCTGTGAACAGCAGCACCATTCACAACAATATGTCCAATAGTAGTCCAATCTGTGAGCAGCAGCACGATTCACAACAATATGTCTAATTTTAGTCCAATCTGTGAATAGCACCATTCACAACAATATGTCCAAAAGGTAGTCCAATCTGTTAACAGCAGCACCATTCACAACAATATGTCCAATAGTAGACCAATCTGTGAGCAGCAGCACCATTCACAACAATATGTCCAATCATAGTCCAATCTGTGAACAGCAGCACCATTCACAACAATATGTCCTATCGTAGTCCAATCTGTGAACAGCAGCACCATTCACAACAATATGTCCAATAGTCGTCCAATCTGTGAGCAGCAGCACCATTCACAACAATATGTTCAATAGTAGTCCTATCTGTGAACAGCAGCGCCATTCACAACAATATGTCCAATAGTAGTCCAATCTGTGAGCAGCAGCACCATTCACAACAATATGTTCAATAGTAGTCCAATCTGTTAACAGCAGCACCATTCACAACAATATGTTCAATAGTATTCCAATCTGTGAACAGCAGCACCATTCACAACAATATGTTCAATAGTAGTCCAATCTGTGAACAGCAGCACCATTCACAACAATATGTCCAATAGTAGTCAAATCTGTGAGCAGCAGCACCATTCACAACAATGTGTCCAATAGTAGTCCAATCTGTGAGCAGCAGCACCATTCACAACAATATGTCTAATAGTAGTCCAGTCTGTGAGCAACAGCACCATTCACAACAATATGTCCAATCGTAGTCCAATCTGTGCGCAGCAGCACCATTCACAACAATATGCTCAATAGTAGTCCAATCTGTGAACAGCAGCACCATTCACAACAATATGTCAATAGTAGTCCAATCTGTGAACAGCAGCACCATTCACAACAATATGTCCAATAGTAGTGCAATCTGTGAACAGCAACACGATTCAGAACAATATGCCCAATAGTAGTCCAATCTGTGAGCAGCAGAACCATTCACAACAATATGTCTCATAGTAGTCCAATCTGTGAACAGCTGCACCATTCACAACAATATGTCAAATAGTAGTCCAATCTGTGAGCAGCAGCACCATTCACAACAATATGTTCAATAGTCGTCCAATCTGTGAACAGCAGCACATTTCACAACAATCTGTTCAATAGTAGTCCAATCTGTGAACAGCAGCACCATTCACAACAATATGTCCAATAGTAGTCCAATCTGTGAACAGCAGCACCATTCACAACAATATGTCCAATCATAGTCCAATCTGTGAACAGCAGCACCATTCACAACAATATGTCTAATAGTAGTCCAATCTGTGAACAGCAGCACCATTCACAACAATATGTCCAATATTAGTCCAATCTGTGAGCAGCAGCACCATTCACAACAATATGTTCAATAGTAGTCCAATCTGTGAACAGCAGCACCATTCACAACAATATGTCCAATAGTAGTCCAATCTGTGAGCATCAGAACCATTCACAACAATATGTCTAATAGTTGTCCAATCTATGAACAGGAGCACCATTCACAACAATATGTCTAATAGTAGTCCAATCTGTGAACAGCAACACCATTCACAACAATATGTCCAATAGTAGTCCAATCTGTGAACAGCAGCACCATTCACAACAATATGTCCAATAGTAGTCCAATCTGTGAACAGCAGCACCATTCACAACAATATGTCTAATAGTAGTCCAATCTGTGAGAAGCAACACCATTCACAACAATATGTCCAATATTAGTCCAATCTGTGAGCATCAGAATCATTCACAACAATATGTCTAATAGTTGTACAATCTGTGAACAGCAGCACCATTCACAACAATATGTTTAATAGCAGTCCAATCTGTGAACAGCAACACCATTCACAACAATATGTCCAATAGTAGTCCAATCTGTGAACAGCAGCACCATTCACAACAATATGTGCAATAATAGTCCCATCTGTGAACAGCAGCACCATTCACAACAATATGTCTAATAGTAGTCCAATCTGTGAACAGCAGCATCATTCACAACAATATGCCCAATATTAGTCCAGTCTGTAAATAGCAGCACCATTCACAACAATATGTCCAATAGTCGTCCAATTCTGTGAACACCAGCAACAGTCACAACAATTTGTCCAATAGTAGTCCAATCTGTGAACAGCAGCACCATTCACAACAATATGTCTAATAGTAGTCGAATCTGTGAGCAGCAGCATCATTCACAACAATATGTCCAATATTAGTCCAATCTCTGAGCAACAGCACCATTCACAACAATATGTCCAACATTAGTCCAATCTATGAACATCACCATTCACAACAATATGTCTAATCAGAGCCCAATCTGTGAACAGCTTCACCATTCACGACAATATGTCCAATATTAGTCCAATCTGTGAGCAACAGCACCATTCACAACAACATGTCCAATTGTGGTCCAATCTGTGAACAGCAGCACCATTCACAACAATATGTCCAATGGTAGTGCAATCTGTGAAAAGCAGCACTATTCACAACAATATGTCCAATAGTAGTCCAATCTGTGAGCAGCAGCACCATTCACAACAATATGTCCAATAGTAGTCCAATCTGTGAGCAACAGCACCATTCACAACAACATGTCCAATAGTGGTCCAATCTGTGAACAGCAGCACCATTCACAACAATATGTCCAATGGTAGTCCAATCTGTGAACAGCAGCACCATTCACAACAATATGTACAATTGTAGTCCAATCTGTGAGCAGCAGCACCATTCACAACAATATGTCCAATAGCAGTCCAATCTGTGACCAGCAGCACCATTCACAACAATATGTCCAATAGTAGTCCAATCTGTGAACAGCAGCACCATTCACAACAATATGTCCAATAGTAGTCCAATCTGTGAACAGCAGCACCATTCACAACAATATGTCTAATAGTAGTCCAATCTGTTAACAGCAGCACCATTCACAACAATATGTCCAATATTAGTCCAATCTGTGAGCAGCAGCACCATTCACAACAATATGTTCAATAGTAGTCCAATCTGTGAACAGCAGCACCATTCACAACAATATGTCCAATAGTAGTCCAATCTGTGAGCATCAGAACCATTCACAACAATATGTCTAATAGTTGTCCAATCTATGAACAGGAGCACCATTCACAACAATATGTCTAATAGTAGTCCAATCTGTGAACAGCAACACCATTCACAACAATATGTCCAATAGTAGTCCAATCTGTGAACAGCAGCACCATTCACAACAATATGTCCAATAGTAGTCCAATCTGTGAACAGCAGCACCATTCACAACAATATGTCTAATAGTAGTCCAATCTGTGAGAAGCAACACCATTCACAACAATATGTCTAATAGTAGTCCAATCTGTGAGCAACAGCACCATTCACAACAATATGTCCAATAGAAGTCCAATCTGTGAGCACCAGCAACAATCACAACAATATGTCGAATAGTAGTCCAATCTGTGAACAGCAGCACCATTCACAACAATATGTCCAATAGTAGTCCAATCTGTGAACAGCAGCACCATTCACATCAATATGTCCAATAGTAGTCCAGTCTGTGACCAAAAGCACCATTCCCAACAATATTTCCAATACTAGTCCAATCTGTGAACAACAGCACCATTCACAACAATATGTCCAATAGTAGTCCAATCTGTGAGCAGCAGCACCATTCACAACAATATGTCCAATAGTAGTCCAATCTGTGAACAGCAGCACCTTTCACAACAATATGTCCAATATTAGTCCAATCTGTGAGCATCAGAACCATTCACAACAATATGTCTAATAGTTGTACAATCTGTGAACAGCAGCACCATTCACAACAATATGTTTAATAGCAGTCCAATCTGTGAACAGCAACACCATTCACAACAATATGTCCAATAGTAGTGCAATCTGTGAACAGCAGCACCATTCACAACAATATGTCCAATAATAGTCCCATCTGTGAACAGCAGCACCATTCACAACAATATGTCTAATAGTAGTCCAATCTGTGAACAGCAGCATCATTCACAACAATATGCCCAATATTTGTCCAGTCTGTAAATAGCAGCACCATTCACAACAATATGTCCAATAGTCGTCCAATTCTGTGAACACCAGCAACAGTCACAACAATTTGTCCAATAGTAGTCCAATCTGTGAACAGCAGCACCATTCACAACAATATGTCTAATAGTAGTCGAATCTGTGAGCAGCAGCATCATTCACAACAATATCTCCAATATTAGTCCAATCTATGAGCAACAGCACCATTCACAACAATATGTCCAACATTAGTCCAATCTATGAACATCACCATTCACAACAATATGTCTAATCATAGCCCAATCTGTGAACAGCTTCACCATTCACAACAATATGTCCAATATTAGTCCAATCTGTGAGCAACAGCACCATTCACAACAACATGTCCAATAGTGGTCCAATCTGTGAACAGCAGCACCATTCACAACAATATGTCCAATGGTAGTCCAATCTGTGAAAAGCAGCACTATTCACAACAATATGTCCAATAGTAGTCCAATCTGTGAGCAGCAGCACCATTCACAACAATAAGTCCAATAGTAGTCCAATCTGTGAGCAACAGCACCATTCACAACAATATGTCCAATAGTAGTCCAATCTGTGAGCAGCAGCACCATTCACAACAATATGTCCAATAGCAGTCCAATCTGTGACCAGCAGCACCATTCACAACAATATGTCCAATAGTAGTCCAATCTTTGAACAGCAGCACCATTCACAACAATATGTCCAATAGTAGTCCAATCTGTGAACAGCAGCACCATTCACAACAATATGTCTAATAGTAGTCCAATCTGTGAACAGCAGCACCATTCACAACAATATGTCCAATATTAATCCAATCTGTGAGCAGCAGCACCATTCACAACAATATGTTCAATAGTAGTCCAATCTGTGAACAGCAGCACCATTCACAACAATATGTCCAATAGTAGTCCAATCTGTGAGCATCAGAACCATTCACAACAATATGTCTAATAGTTGTCCAATCTATGAACAGGAGCACCATTCACAACAATATGTCTAATAGTCGTCCAATCAGTGAACAGCAACACCATTCACAACAATATGTCCAATAGTAGTCCAATCTGTGAACAGCAGCACCATTCACAACAATATGTCCAATAGTAGTCCAATCTGTGAACAGCAGCACCATTCACAACAATATGTCTAATAGTTGTCCAAACTGTGAACAGCAGAACCATTCACAACAATATGTCTAATAGTCGTCCAATCTGTGAACAGCAGCACCATTCACAACAATATGTCCAATAGTAGTCCAATCTGTGAACAGCAGCACCATTCACACCAATATGTCCAATAGTAGTCCAATCTGTGAACAGCAGCACCATTCACAACAATATGTCCAATAGCAGTCCAATCTGGGAACAGCAGCACCAGTCACAACAATATGTCTAATAGTTGTCCAATCTGTGAACTGCAGCACCATTCACAACAATATGTCCAATAGTAGTCCAATCTGTGAACAGCAGCACCATTCACAACAATATGTCTAATAGTTGTCCAATCTGTAAACAGCAGCACCATTCACAACAGTATGTCTAATAGTAGTCCAATCTGTGAACAGCAACACGATTCAGAACAATATGCCCAATAGTAGTCCAATCTGTGAGCAGCAGAACCATTCACAACAATATGTCTCATAGTAGTCCAATCTGTGAACAGCTGCACCATTCACAACAATATGTCTAATAGTAGTCCAATCTGTGAGCAGCAGCACCATTCACAACAATATGTTCAATAGTCGTCCAATCTGTGAACAGCAGCACATTTCACAACAATCTGTTCAATAGTAGTCCAATCTGTGAACAGCAGCACCATTCACAACAATATGTCCAATAGTAGTCCAATCTGTGAACAGCAGCACCATTCACAACAATATGTCCAATCATAGTCCAATCTGTGAACAGCAGCACCATTCACAACAATATGTCCAATAGTAGTCCAATCTGTGAGCAGCAGCACGATTCACAACAATATGTCTAATTTTAGTCCAATCTGTGAATAGCACCATTCACAACAATATGTCCAAAAGGTAGTCCAATCTGTTAACAGCAGCACCATTCACAACAATATGTCCAATAGTAGACCAATCTGTGAGCAGCAGCACCATTCACAACAATATGTCCAATCATAGTCCAATCTGTGAACAGCAGCACCATTCACAACAATATGTCCTATCGTAGTCCAATCTGTGAACAGCAGCACCATTCACAACAATATGTCCAATAGTCGTCCAATCTGTGAGCAGCAGCACCATTCACAACAATATGTTCAATAGTAGTCCTATCTGTGAACAGCAGCGCCATTCACAACAATATGTCCAATAGTAGTCCAATCTGTGAGCAGCAGCACCATTCACAACAATATGTTCAATAGTAGTCCAATCTGTTAACAGCAGCACCATTCACAACAATATGTTCAATAGTATTCCAATCTGTGAACAGCAGCACCATTCACAACAATATGTTCAATAGTAGTCCAATCTGTGAACAGCAGCACCATTCACAACAATATGTCCAATAGTAGTCAAATCTGTGAGCAGCAGCACCATTCACAACAATGTGTCCAATAGTAGTCCAATCTGTGAGCAGCAGCACCATTCACAACAATATGTCTAATAGTAGTCCAGTCTGTGAGCAACAGCACCATTCACAACAATATGTCCAATCGTAGTCCAATCTGTGAGCAGCAGCACCATTCACAACAATATGCTCAATAGTAGTCCAATCTGTGAACAGCAGCACCATTCACAACAATATGTCAATAGTAGTCCAATCTGTGAACAGCAGCACCATTCACAACAATATGTCCAATAGTAGTCCAATCTGTGAACAGCAACACGATTCAGAACAATATGCCCAATAGTAGTCCAATCTGTGAGCAGCAGAACCATTCACAACAATATGTCTCATAGTAGTCCAATCTGTGAACAGCTGCACCATTCACAACAATATGTCAAATAGTAGTCCAATCTGTGAGCAGCAGCACCATTCACAACAATATGTTCAATAGTCGTCCAATCTGTGAACAGCAGCACATTTCACAACAATCTGTTCAATAGTAGTCCAATCTGTGAACAGCAGCACCATTCACAACAATATGTCCAATAGTAGTCCAATCTGTGAACAGCAGCACCATTCACAACAATATGTCCAATCATAGTCCAATCTGTGAACAGCAGCACCATTCACAACAATATGTCTAATAGTAGTCCAATCTGTGAACAGCAGCACCATTCACAACAATATGTCCAATATTAGTCCAATCTGTGAGCAGCAGCACCATTCACAACAATATGTTCAATAGTAGTCCAATCTGTGAACAGCAGCACCATTCACAACAATATGTCCAATAGTAGTCCAATCTGTGAGCATCAGAACCATTCACAACAATATGTCTAATAGTTGTCCAATCTATGAACAGGAGCACCATTCACAACAATATGTCTAATAGTAGTCCAATCTGTGAACAGCAACACCATTCACAACAATATGTCCAATAGTAGTCCAATCTGTGAACAGCAGCACCATTCACAACAATATGTCCAATAGTAGTCCAATCTGTGAACAGCAGCACCATTCACAACAATATGTCTAATAGTAGTCCAATCTGTGAGAAGCAACACCATTCACAACAATATGTCTAATAGTAGTCCAATCTGTGAGCAACAGCACCATTCACAACAATATGTCCAATAGAAGTCCAATCTGTGAGCACCAGCAACATTCACAACAATATGTCGAATAGTAGTCCAATCTGTGAACAGCAGCACCATTCACAACAATATGTCCAATAGTAGTCCAATCTGTGAACAGCAGCACCATTCACATCAATATGTCCAATAGTAGTCCAGTCTGTGACCAACAGCACCATACCCAACAATATTTCCAATACTAGTCCAATCTGTGAACAACAGCACCATTCACAACAATATGTCCAATAGTAGTCCAATCTGTGAGCAGCAGCACCATTCACAACAATATGTCCAATAGTAGTCCAATCTGTGAACAGCAGCACCTTTCACAACAATATGTCCAATATTAGTCCAATCTGTGAGCATCAGAACCATTCACAACAATATGTCTAATAGTTGTACAATCTGTGAACAGCAGCACCATTCACAACAATATGTTTAATAGCAGTCCAATCTGTGAACAGCAACACCATTCACAACAATATGTCCAATAGTAGTCCAATCTGTGAACAGCAGCACCATTCACAACAATATGTCCAATAATAGTCCCATCTGTGAACAGCAGCACCATTCACAACAATATGTCTAATAGTAGTCCAATCTGTGAACAGCAGCATCATTCACAACAATATGCCCAATATTTGTCCAGTCTGTAAATAGCAGCACCATTCACAACAATATGTCCAATAGTCGTCCAATTCTGTGAACACCAGCAACAGTCACAACAATTTGTCCAATAGTAGTCCAATCTGTGAACAGCAGCACCATTCACAACAATATGTCTAATAGTAGTCGAATCTGTGAGCAGCAGCATCATTCACAACAATATCTCCAATATTAGTCCAATCTATGAGCAACAGCACCATTCACAACAATATGTCCAACATTAGTCCAATCTATGAACATCACCATTCACAACAATATGTCTAATCATAGCCCAATCTGTGAACAGCTTCACCATTCACAACAATATGTCCAATATTAGTCCAATCTGTGAGCAACAGCACCATTCACAACAACATGTCCAATAGTGGTCCAATCTGTGAACAGCAGCACCATTCACAACAATATGTCCAATGGTAGTCCAATCTGTGAAAAGCAGCACTATTCACAACAATATGTCCAATAGTAGTCCAATCTGTGAGCAGCAGCACCATTCACAACAATAAGTCCAATAGTAGTCCAATCTGTGAGCAACAGCACCATTCACAACAACATGTCCAATAGTGGTCCAATCTGTGAACAGCAGCACCATTCACAACAATATGTCCAATGGTAGTCCAATCTGTGAACAGCAGCACCATTCACAACAATATGTACAATAGTAGTCCAATCTGTGAGCAGCAGCACCATTCACAACAATATGTCCAATAGCAGTCCAATCTGTGACCAGCAGCACCATTCACAACAATATGTCCAATAGTAGTCCAATCTGTGAACAGCAGCACCATTCACAACAATATGTCCAATAGTAGTCCAATCTGTGAACAGCAGCACCATTCACAACAATATGTCTAATAGTAGTCCAATCTGTGAACAGCAGCACCATTCACAACAATATGTCCAATATTAATCCAATCTGTGAGCAGCAGCACCATTCACAACAATATGTTCAATAGTAGTCCAATCTGTGAACAGCAGCACCATTCACAACAATATGTCCAATAGTAGTCCAATCTGTGAGCATCAGAACCATTCACAACAATATGTCTAATAGTTGTCCAATCTATGAACAGGAGCACCATTCACAACAATATGTCTAATAGTCGTCCAATCAGTGAACAGCAACACCATTCACAACAATATGTCCAATAGTAGTCCAATCTGTGAACAGCAGCACCATTCACAACAATATGTCCAATAGTAGTCCAATCTGTGAACAGCAGCACCATTCACAACAATATGTCTAATAGTTGTCCAAACTGTGAACAGCAGAACCATTCACAACAATATGTCTAATAGTCGTCCAATCTGTGAACAGCAGCACCATTCACAACAATATGTCCAATAGTAGTCCAATCTGTGAACAGCAGCACCATTCACACCAATATGTCCAATAGTAGTCCAATCTGTGAACAGCAGCACCATTCACAACAATATGTCCAATAGCAGTCCAATCTGGGAACAGCAGCACCAGTCACAACAATATGTCTAATAGTTGTACAATCTGTGAACTGCAGCACCATTCACAACAATATGTCCAATAGTAGTCCAATCTGTGAACAGCAGCACCATTCACAACAATATGTCTAATAGTTGTCCAATCTGTAAACAGCAGCACCATTCACAACAGTATGTCTAATAGTAGTCCAATCTGTGAACAGCAACACGATTCAGAACAATATGCCCAATAGTAGTCCAATCTGTGAGCAGCAGAACCATTCACAACAATATGTCTCATAGTAGTCCAATCTGTGAACAGCTGCACCATTCACAACAATATGTCTAATAGTAGTCCAATCTGTGAGCAGCAGCACCATTCACAACAATATGTTCAATAGTCGTCCAATCTGTGAACAGCAGCACATTTCACAACAATCTGTTCAATAGTAGTCCAATCTGTGAACAGCAGCACCATTCACAACAATATGTCCAATAGTAGTCCAATCTGTGAACAGCAGCACCATTCACAACAATATGTCCAATCATAGTCCAATCTGTGAACAGCAGCACCATTCACAACAATATGTCCAATAGTAGTCCAATCTGTGAGCAGCAGCACGATTCACAACAATATGTCTAATTTTAGTCCAATCTGTGAATAGCACCATTCACAACAATATGTCCAAAAGGTAGTCCAATCTGTTAACAGCAGCACCATTCACAACAATATGTCCAATAGTAGACCAATCTGTGAGCAGCAGCACCATTCACAACAATATGTCCAATCATAGTCCAATCTGTGAACAGCAGCACCATTCACAACAATATGTCCTATCGTAGTCCAATCTGTGAACAGCAGCACCATTCACAACAATATGTCCAATAGTCGTCCAATCTGTGAGCAGCAGCACCATTCACAACAATATGTTCAATAGTAGTCCTATCTGTGAACAGCAGCGCCATTCACAACAATATGTCCAATAGTAGTCCAATCTGTGAGCAGCAGCACCATTCACAACAATATGTTCAATAGTAGTCCAATCTGTTAACAGCAGCACCATTCACAACAATATGTTCAATAGTATTCCAATCTGTGAACAGCAGCACCATTCACAACAATATGTTCAATAGTAGTCCAATCTGTGAGCAGCAGCACCATTCACAACAATATGCTCAATAGTAGTCCAATCTGTGAACAGCAGCACCATTCACAACAATATGTCAATAGTAGTCCAATCTGTGAACAGCAGCACCATTCACAACAATATGTCCAATCGTAGTCCAATCTGTGAGCAGCAGCACCATTCACAACAATATGTCCAATAGTAGTCCAATCTGTGAGCAGCAGCACCATTTACAACAATATGTCCAATAGTAGTCCAATCTGTGAGCAGCAGCACCATTCACAACAATATGTCCAATAGTAGTCCAATCTGTGAGCAGCAGCACCATTCACAACAATATGTTCAATAGTCGTCCAATCTGTGAGCAGCAGCACCATTCACAACAAGATGTTCAATCGTAGTCCAATCTGTGAACAGCAGCACAATTCACAACAATATGTCCAATAGTAGTCCAATCTGTGAGCAGCAGCACCATTCACAACAATATGCTCAACAGTAGTCCAATCTGTGAACATCAGCACCATTCACAACAATATGTCAATAGTAGTCCAATCTGTGAACAGCAGCACCATTCACAACAATATGTCCAATAGTAGTCCAATCTGTGAGCAGCAGCACCATTCACAACAATATGTTCAATAGTAGTCCAATCTGTGAACAGCAGCACCATTCACAACAATATGTTCAATAGGAGTCCAATCTGTGAGCAGCAGAACCATTCACAACAATATGTCCAATATTAGTCCAATCTGTGAACAGCTGCACCATTCACAACAATATGTCCAATAGTTGTCCAATCTGTGAGCAGCAGCACCATTCACAACAATATGTCCAATAGTAGTCCAATCTGTGAACAGCAGCACCATTCACAACAATATGTCCAATAGTAGTCCAATCTGTGAACAGCAGCACCATTCACAACAATATGTCCAATCATAGTCCAATCTGTGAACAGCAGCACCATTCACAACAATATGTCCAATAGTAGTCCAATCTGTGAGCAGCAGCACGATTCACAACCATATGTCTAATTTTAGTCCAATCTGTGAATAGCACCATTCACAACAATATGTCCAATAGTAGTCCAATCTGTGAGCAGCAGCACCATTCACAACAATATGTTCAATAGTAGTCCAATCTGTTAACAGCAGCACCATTCACAACAATATGTTCAATAGTATTCCAATCTGTGAACAGCAGCACCATTCACAACAATATGTTCAATAGTAGTCCAATCTGTGAGCAGCAGCACCATTCACAACAATATGCTCAATAGTAGTCCAATCTGTGAACAGCAGCACCATTCACAACAATATGTCAATAGTAGTCCAATCTGTGAACAGCAGCACCATTCACAACAATATGTCCAATAGTAGTCCAATCTGTGAACAGCAACACGATTCAGAACAATATGCCCAATAGTAGTCCAATCTGTGAGCAGCAGAACCATTCACAACAATATGTCTCATAGTAGTCCAATCTGTGAACAGCTGCACCATTCACAACAATATGTCTAATAGTAGTCCAATCTGTGAGCAGCAGCACCATTCACAACAATATGTTCAATAGTCGTCCAATCTGTGAACAGCAGCACATTTCACAACAATCTGTTCAATAGTAGTCCAATCTGTGAACAGCAGCACCATTCACAACAATATGTCCAATAGTAGTCCAATCTGTGAACAGCAGCACCATTCACAACAATATGTCCAATCATAGTCCAATCTGTGAACAGCAGCACCATTCACAACAATATGTCCAATAGTAGTCCAATCTGTGAGCAGCAGCACGATTCACAACAATATGTCTAATTTTAGTCCAATCTGTGAATAGCACCATTCACAACAATATGTCCAAAAGGTAGTCCAATCTGTGAACAGCAGCACCATTCACAACAATATGTCCAATAGTAGACCAATCTGTGAGCAGCAGCACCATTCACAACAATATGTCCAATCATAGTCCAATCTGTGAACAGCAGCACCATTCACAACAATATGTCCTATCGTAGTCCAATCTGTGAACAGCAGCACCATTCACAACAATATGTCCAATAGTCGTCCAATCTGTGAGCAGCAGCTCCATTCACAACAATATGTTCAATAGTAGTCCTATCTGTGAACAGCAGCGCCATTCACAACAATATGTCCAATAGTAGTCCAATCTGTGAGCAACAGCACCATTCACAACAATATGTCCAATCGTAGTCCAATCTGTGAGCAGCAGCACCATTCACAACAATATGTCCAATAGTAGTCCAATCTGTGAGCAGCAGCACCATTTACAACAATATGTCCAATAGTAGTCCAATCTGTGAGCAGCAGCACCATTCACAACAATATGTCCAATAGTAGTCCAATCTGTGAGCAGCAGCACCATTCACAACAATATGTTCAATAGTCGTCCAATCTGTGAGCAGCAGCACCATTCACAACAAGATGTTCAATCGTAGTCCAATCTGTGAACAGCAGCACAATTCACAACAATATGTCCAATAGTAGTCCAATCTGTGAGCAGCAGCACCATTCACAACAATATGCTCAACAGTAGTCCAATCTGTGAACATCAGCACCATTCACAACAATATGTCAATAGTAGTCCAATCTGTGAACAGCAGCACCATTCACAACAATATGTCCAATAGTAGTCCAATCTGTGAGCAGCAGCACCATTCACAACAATATGTTCAATAGTAGTCCAATCTGTGAACAGCAGCACCATTCACAACAATATGTTCAATAGGAGTCCAATCTGTGAGCAGCAGAACCATTCACAACAATATGTCCAATATTAGTCCAATCTGTGAACAGCTGCACCATTCACAACAATATGTCCAATAGTTGTCCAATCTGTGAGCAGCAGCACCATTCACAACAATATGTCCAATAGTAGTCCAATCTGTGAACAGCAGCACCATTCACAACAATATGTCCAATAGTAGTCCAATCTGTGAACAGCAGCACCATTCACAACAATATGTCCAATCATAGTCCAATCTGTGAACAGCAGCACCATTCACAACAATATGTCCAATAGTAGTCCAATCTGTGAGCAGCAGCACGATTCACAACCATATGTCTAATTTTAGTCCAATCTGTGAATAGCACCATTCACAACAATATGTCCAAAAGGTAGTCCAATCTGTGAACAGCAGCACCATTCACAACAATATGTCCAATAGTAGACCAATCTGTGAGCAGCAGCACCATTCACAACAATATGTCCAATCATAGTCCAATCTGTGAACAGCAGCACCATTCACAACAATATGTCCTATCGTAGTCCAATCTGTGAGCAGCAGCACCATTCACAACAATATGTTCAATAGTAGTCCAATCTGTGAACATCAGCGCCATTCACAACAATATGTCCAATAGTAGTCCAATCTGTGAGCAGCAGCACCATTCACAACAATATGTTCAATAGTCGTCCAATCTGTGAACAGCAGCACCATTCATAACAATATGTTCAATAGTAGTCCAATCTGTGAACAGCAGCACCATTCACAACAATATGTTCAAAAGTAGTCCAATCTGTGAACAGCAGCACCACTCACAACAATATGTCCAATAGTAGTCAAATCTGTGAGCAGCAGCACCATTCACAACAATGTGTCCAATAATAGTCCAATCTGTGAGCAGCAGCACCATTCACAACAATATGTCTAATAGTAGTCCAGTCTGTGAGCAACAGCACCATTCACAACAATATGTCCAATCGTAGTCCAATCTGTGAACAGCAGCACCATTCACAACAATATGTCCAATAGTAGTCCAATCTGTGAACAGCAGCACCAGTCACAACAATATGTCTAATAGTTGTCCAATCTGTGAACTGCAGCACCATTCACAACAATATGTCCAATAGTAGTCCAATCTGTGAGCAGCAGCACGATTCACAACCATATGTCTAATTTTAGTCCAATCTGTGAATAGCACCATTCACAACAATATGTCCAAAAGGTAGTCCAATCTGTGAACAGCAGCACCATTCACAACAATATGTCCAATAGTAGACCAATCTGTGAGCAGCAGCACCATTCACAACAATATGTCCAATCATAGTCCAATCTGTGAACAGCAGCACCATTCACAGCAATATGTCCTATCGTAGTCCAATCTGTGAACAGCAGCACCATTCACAACAATATGTCCAATAGTCGTCCAATCTGTGAGCAGCAGCACCATTCACAACAATATGTCTAATAGTTGTCCAATCTATGAACAGGAGCACCATTCACAACAATATGTCTAATAGTAGTCCAATCTGTGAACAGCAGCACCATTCACAACAATATGTCCAATAGTAGTCCAATCTGTGAACAGCAGCACCATTCACAACAATATGTCCAATAGTAGTCCAATCTGTGAACAGCAGCACCATTCACAACAATATGTCTAATAGTTGTCCAAAGTGTGAACAGCAGAACCATTCACAACAATATGTCTAATAGTCGTCCAATCTGTGAACAGCAGCACCATTCACAACAATATGTCCAATAGTAGTCCAATCTGTGAACAGCAGCACCATTCACAACAATATGTCCAATAGTAGTCCAATCTGTGAACAGCAGCACCATTCACACCAATATGTCCAATAGTAGTCCAATCTGTGAACAGCAGCACCATTCACAACAATATGTCCAATAGTAGTCCAATCTGTGAACAGCAGCACCAGTCACAACAATATGTCTAATAGTTGTCCAATCTGTGAACTGCAGCACCATTCACAACAATATGTCCAATAGTAGTCCAATCTGTGAACAGCAGCACCATTCACAACAATATGTCTAATAGTTGTCCAATCTGTAAACAGCAGCACCATTCACAACAGTATGTCTAATAGTAGTCCAATCTGTGAACAGCAACACGATTCAGAACAATATGCCCAATAGTAGTCCAATCTGTGAGCAGCAGAACCATTCACAACAATATGTCTCATAGTAGTCCAATCTGTGAACAGCTGCACCATTCACATCAATATGTCTAATAGTAGTCCAATCTGTGAGAAGCAGCACCATTCACAACAATATGTTCAATAGTCGTCCAATCTGTGAACAGCAGCACATTTCACAACAATCTGTTCAATAGTAGTCCAATCTGTGAACAGCAGCACCATTCACAACAATATGTCCAATAGTAGTCCAATCTGTGAACAGCAGCACCATTCACAACAATATGTCCAATCATAGTCCAATCTGTGAACAGCAGCACCATTCACAACAATATGTCCAATAGTAGTCCAATCTGTGAGCAGCCGCACGATTCACAACAATATGTCTAATTTTAGTCCAATCTGTGAATAGCACCATTCACAACAATATGTCCAAAAGGTAGTCCAATCAGTGAACAGCAGCACCATTCACAACCATATGTCCAATAGTCGTCCAATCTGTGAGCAGCAGCACCATTCACAACAATATGTTCAATAGTAGTCCTATCTGTGAACAGCAGCGCCATTCACAACAATATGTCCAATAGTAGTCCAATCTGTGAGCAGCAGCACCATTCACAACAATATGTTCAATAGTAGTCCAATCTGTTAACAGCAGCACCATTCACAACAATATGTTCAATAGTATTCCAATCTGTGAACAGCAGCACCATTCACAACAATATGTTCAATAGTTGTCCAATCTGTGAGCAGCAGCACCATTCACAACAATATGCTCAATAGTAGTCCAATCTGTGAACAGCAGCACCATTCACAACAATATGTCAATAGTAGTCCAATCTGTGAACAGCAGCACCATTCACAACAATATGTCCAATAGTAGTCCAATCTGTGAACAGCAACACGATTCAGAACAATATGCCCAATAGTAGTCCAATCTGTGAGCAGCAGAACCATTCACAACAATATGTCTCATAGTAGTCCAATCTGTGAACAGCTGCACCATTCACAACAATATGTCTAATAGTAGTCCAATCTGTGAGCAGCAGCACCATTCACAACAATATGTTCAATAGTCGTCCAATCTGTGAACAGCAGCACATTTCACAACAATCTGTTCAATAGTAGTCCAATCTGTGAACAGCAGCACCATTCACAACAATATGTCCAATAGTAGTCCAATCTGTGAACAGCAGCACCATTCACAACAATATGTCCAATCATAGTCCAATCTGTGAACAGCAGCACCATTCACAACAATATGTCCAATAGTAGTCCAATCTGTGAGCAGCAGCACGATTCACAACAATATGTCTAATTTTAGTCCAATCTGTGAATAGCACCATTCACAACAATATGTCCAAAAGGTAGTCCAATCTGTGAACAGCAGCACCATTCACAACAATATGTCCAATAGTAGACCAATCTGTGAGCAGCAGCACCATTCACAACAATATGTCCAATCATAGTCCAATCTGTGAACAGCAGCACCATTCACAACAATATGTCCTATCGTAGTCCAATCTGTGAACAGCAGCACCATTCACAACAATATGTCCAATCATAGTCCAATCTGTGAACAGCAGCACCATTCACAACAATATGTCCAATAGTAGTCCAATCTGTGAGCAGCAGCACGATTCACAACAATATGTCTAATTTTAGTCCAATCTGTGAATAGCACCATTCACAACAATATG
Source organism: Pristiophorus japonicus (assembly GCF_044704955.1). Lineage (NCBI taxonomy): Eukaryota > Metazoa > Chordata > Chondrichthyes > Pristiophoridae > Pristiophorus > Pristiophorus japonicus. Next base: position 633,127 of record NW_027252461.1, read on the forward strand.
TCCAAAAGGTAGTCCAATCTGTGAACAGCAGCACCATTCACAACAATATGTCCAATAGTAGACCAATCTGTGAGCAGCAGCACCATTCACAACAATATGTCCAATCATAGTCCAATCTGTGAACAGCAGCACCATTCACAACAATATGTCCTATCGTAGTCCAATCTGTGAACAGCAGCACCATTCACAACAATATGTCCAATAGTCGTCCAATCTGTGAGCAGCAGCTCCATTCACAACAATATGTTCAATAGTAGTCCTATCTGTGAACAGCAGCGCCATTCACAACAATATGTCCAATAGTAGTCCAATCTGTGAGCAACAGCACCATTCACAACAATATGTCCAATCGTAGTCCAATCTGTGAGCAGCAGCACCATTCACAACAATATGTCCAATAGTAGTCCAATCTGTGAGCAGCAGCACCATTTACAACAATATGTCCAATAGTAGTCCAATCTGTGAGCAGCAGCACCATTCACAACAATATGTCCAATAGTAGTCCAATCTGTGAGCAGCAGCACCATTCACAACAATATGTTCAATAGTCGTCCAATCTGTGAGCAGCAGCACCATTCACAACAAGATGTTCAATCGTAGTCCAATCTGTGAACAGCAGCACAATTCACAACAATATGTCCAATAGTAGTCCAATCTGTGAGCAGCAGCACCATTCACAACAATATGCTCAACAGTAGTCCAATCTGTGAACATCAGCACCATTCACAACAATATGTCAATAGTAGTCCAATCTGTGAACAGCAGCACCATTCACAACAATATGTCCAATAGTAGTCCAATCTGTGAGCAGCAGCACCATTCACAACAATATGTTCAATAGTAGTCCAATCTGTGAACAGCAGCACCATTCACAACAATATGTTCAATAGGAGTCCAATCTGTGAGCAGCAGAACCATTCACAACAATATGTCCAATATTAGTCCAATCTGTGAACAGCTGCACCATTCACAACAATATGTCCAATAGTTGTCCAATCTGTGAGCAGCAGCACCATTCACAACAATATGTCCAATAGTAGTCCAATCTGTGAACAGCAGCACCATTCACAACAATATGTCCAATAGTAGTCCAATCTGTGAACAGCAGCACCATTCACAACAATATGTCCAATCATAGTCCAATCTGTGAACAGCAGCACCATTCACAACAATATGTCCAATAGTAGTCCAATCTGTGAGCAGCAGCACGATTCACAACCATATGTCTAATTTTAGTCCAATCTGTGAATAGCACCATTCACAACAATATGTCCAAAAGGTAGTCCAATCTGTGAACAGCAGCACCATTCACAACAATATGTCCAATAGTAGACCAATCTGTGAGCAGCAGCACCATTCACAACAATATGTCCAATCATAGTCCAATCTGTGAACAGCAGCACCATTCACAACAATATGTCCTATCGTAGTCCAATCTGTGAGCAGCAGCACCATTCACAACAATATGTTCAATAGTAGTCCAATCTGTGAACATCAGCGCCATTCACAACAATATGTCCAATAGTAGTCCAATCTGTGAGCAGCAGCACCATTCACAACAATATGTTCAATAGTCGTCCAATCTGTGAACAGCAGCACCATTCATAACAATATGTTCAATAGTAGTCCAATCTGTGAACAGCAGCACCATTCACAACAATATGTTCAAAAGTAGTCCAATCTGTGAACAGCAGCACCACTCACAACAATATGTCCAATAGTAGTCAAATCTGTGAGCAGAAGCACCATTCACAACAATGTGTCCAATAATAGTCCAATCTGTGAGCAGCAGCACCATTCACAACAATATGTCTAATAGTAGTCCAGTCTGTGAGCAACAGCACCATTCACAACGATATGTCCAATCGTAGTCCAATCTGTGAACAGCAGCACCATTCACAACAATATGTCCAATAGTAGTCCAATCTGTGAACAGCAGCACCAGTCACAACAATATGTCTAATAGTTGTCCAATCTGTGAACTGCAGCACCATTCACAACAATATGTCCAATAGTAGTCCAATCTGTGAGCAGCAGCACGATTCACAACCATATGTCTAATTTTAGTCCAATCTGTGAATAGCACCATTCACAACAATATGTCCAAAAGGTAGTCCAATCTGTGAACAGCAGCACCATTCACAACAATATGTCCAATAGTAGACCAATCTGTGAGCAGCAGCACCATTCACAACAATATGTCCAATCATAGTCCAATCTGTGAACAGCAGCACCATTCACAGCAATATGTCCTATCGTAGTCCAATCTGTGAACAGCAGCACCATTCACAACAATATGTCCAATAGTCGTCCAATCTGTGAGCAGCAGCACCATTCACAACAATATGTCTAATAGTTGTCCAATCTATGAACAGGAGCACCATTCACAACAATATGTCTAATAGTAGTCCAATCTGTGAACAGCAGCACCATTCACAACAATATGTCCAATAGTAGTCCAATCTGTGAACAGCAGCACCATTCACAACAATATGTCCAATAGTAGTCCAATCTGTGAACAGCAGCACCATTCACAACAATATGTCTAATAGTTGTCCAAAGTGTGAACAGCAGAACCATTCACAACAATATGTCTAATAGTCGTCCAATCTGTGAACAGCAGCACCATTCACAACAATATGTCCAATAGTAGTCCAATCTGTGAACAGCAGCACCATTCACAACAATATGTCCAATAGTAGTCCAATCTGTGAACAGCAGCACCATTCACACCAATATGTCCAATAGTAGTCCAATCTGTGAACAGCAGCACCATTCACAACAATATGTCCAATAGTAGTCCAATCTGTGAACAGCAGCACCAGTCACAACAATATGTCTAATAGTTGTCCAATCTGTGAACTGCAGCACCATTCACAACAATATGTCCAATAGTAGTCCAATCTGTGAACAGCAGCACCATTCACAACAATATGTCTAATAGTTGTCCAATCTGTAAACAGCAGCACCATTCACAACAGTATGTCTAATAGTAGTCCAATCTGTGAACAGCAACACGATTCAGAACAATATGCCCAATAGTAGTCCAATCTGTGAGCAGCAGAACCATTCACAACAATATGTCTCATAGTAGTCCAATCTGTGAACAGCTGCACCATTCACATCAATATGTCTAATAGTAGTCCAATCTGTGAGAAGCAGCACCATTCACAACAATATGTTCAATAGTCGTCCAATCTGTGAACAGCAGCACATTTCACAACAATCTGTTCAATAGTAGTCCAATCTGTGAACAGCAGCACCATTCACAACAATATGTCCAATAGTAGTCCAATCTGTGAACAGCAGCACCATTCACAACAATATGTCCAATCATAGTCCAATCTGTGAACAGCAGCACCATTCACAACAATATGTCCAATAGTAGTCCAATCTGTGAGCAGCCGCACGATTCACAACAATATGTCTAATTTTAGTCCAATCTGTGAATAGCACCATTCACAACAATATGTCCAAAAGGTAGTCCAATCAGTGAACAGCAGCACCATTCACAACCATATGTCCAATAGTAGACCAATCTGTGAGCAGCAGCACCATTCACAACAATATGTCCAATCATAGTCCAATCTGTGAACAGCAGCACCATTCACAACAATATGTCCTATCGTAGTCCAATCTGTGAACAGCAGCACCATTCACAACAATATGTCCAATAGTCGTCCAATCTGTGAGCAGCAGCACCATTCACAACAATATGTTCAATAGTAGTCCTATCTGTGAACAGCAGCGCCATTCACAACAATATGTCCAATAGTAGTCCAATCTGTGAGCAGCAGCACCATTCACAACAATATGTTCAATAGTAGTCCAATCTGTTAACAGCAGCACCATTCACAACAATATGTTCAATAGTAGTCCAATCTGTGAACAGCAGCACCATTCACAACAATATGTTCAATAGTAGTCCAATCTGTGAACAGCAGCACCATTCACAACAATATGTCCAATAGTAGTCAAATCTGTGAGCAGCAGCACCATTCACAACAATGTGTCCAATAGTAGTCCAATCTGTGAGCAGCAGCACCATTCACAACAATATGTCTAATAGTAGTCCAGTCTTTGAGCAACAGCACCATTCACAACAATATGTCCAATCGTAGTCCAATCTGTGAGCAGCAGCACCATTCACAACAATATGCTCAATAGTAGTCCAATCTGTGAACAGCAGCACCATTCACAACAATATGTCTAATCGTAGTCCAATCTGTGAGCAGCAACACCATTCACAACAATATGTCCAAACATAGTCCAATCTGTGAACAGCTTCACCATTCACAACAATATGTCCAATAGTAGTCCAATCTGTGAGCAGCAACACCATTCACAACAATATGTCCAAACATAGTCCAATCTGTGAACAGCTTCACCATTCACAACAATATGTCCAATAGTAGTCCAATCTGTGAGCAGCAGCACCATTCACAACAATATGTCCAATAGTAGTCCAATCTGTGAGCAAGAGCACCATTCACAACAATATGTCCAATAGTAGTCCAATCTGTGACAGCAGCACCATTCACAACAATATGTCCAATAGTAGTCCAATCTTTGAGCATCAGAACCATTCACAACAATATGTCCAATAGTAGTCCAATCTGTGAACAGCAACACCATTCACAACAATATGTCCAATAGTAGTCCAATCTGTGAAAAGCAGCACCATTCACAACAATATGTCCAATAATATTCCCATCTGTGAACAGCAGCACCATTCACAACAATATGTTCAATAGTAGTCCAATCTGTGAACAGCAGCACCATTCACAACAATATGTCCAACAGTCGTCCAATTTGTGAACAGCAGCACCATTCACAACAATATGTCTAATAGTAGTCCAATCTGTGAACAGCAGCACCATTCACAACAATATGCCCAAAGTAGTCCAATCTGTGAGCAGCAGCACCATTCACAACAATATGTCAAATAGTAGTCCAATCTGTGAACAGCAGCACCATTCACAACAATATGTCCAATAGTATTCCAATCTGTGAACAGCAGCACCATTCACAACAATATGTCCAATATTAGTCCAATCTGTGAACAGCTTCACCATTCACAACAATATGTCCAATATTAGTCCAATCTATGAACATCACCATTCACAACAATATGTCTAATATTAGTCCAATCTGTGAACAGCAGCATCATTCACAACAATATGTCCAATAGTATTCCAATCTGTGAACAGCAGCACCATTCACAACAATATGTCCAATATTAGGCCAATCTGTGAACAGCTTCACCATTCACAACAATATGTCCAATATTAGTCCAATCTGTGAACAGCAGCACCATTCACAACAATATGTCCAATAGTGGTCCAATCTGTGAACAGCAGCACCATTCACAACAATATGTCCAATAGTAGTCCAATCTGTGAAAAGCAGCACCATTCACATCAATATGTCCAATAGTAGCCCAATCTGTGAGCAGCCGCACCATTCACAACAATATGTCCAATAGTAATTCAATCTGTGAACAGCAGCACCATTCACAACAATATGTCCAATCATAGTCCAATCTGTGAACAGCTTCACCATTCACAACAATATGTCCAATAGTAGTCCAATCTGTGAGCAGCAGCACCATTCACAACAATATGTCTAATAGTAGTCCAATCTGTGAGCAGCAACACCATTCACAACAATATGTCCAATCATAGTCCAATCTGTGAACAGCTTCACCATTCACAACAATATGTCCAATAGTAGTCCAATCTGTGAGAAGCAACACCATTCACAACAATATGTCAAATAGTAGTCCAATCTGTGAGCATCAGCACCATTCACAACAATATGTCCAATAGAAGTCCAATCTGTGAGCACCAGCAACATTCACAACAATATGTCGAATAGTAGTCCAATCTGTGAACAGCAGCACCATTCACAACAATATGTCCAATAGTAGTCCAATCTGTGAACAGCAGCACCATTCACATCAATATGTCCAATAGTAGTCCAGTCTGTGACCAACAGCACCATTCCCAACAATATTTCCAATACTAGTCCAATCTGTGAACAACAGCACCATTCACAACAATATGTCCAATAGTAGTCCAATCTGTGAGCAGCAGCACCATTCACAACAATATGTCCAATAGTAGTCCAATCTGTGAACAGCAGCACCTTTCACAACAATATGTCCAATATTAGTCCAATCTGTGAGCATCAGAACCATTCACAACAATATGTCTAATAGTTGTACAATCTGTGAACAGCAGCACCATTCACAACAATATGTTTAATAGCAGTCCAATCTGTGAACAGCAACACCATTCACAACAATATGTCCAATAGTAGTCCAATCTGTGAACAGCAGCACCATTCACAACAATATGTGCAATAATAGTCCCATCTGTGAACAGCAGCACCATTCACAACAATATGTCTAATAGTAGTCCAATCTGTGAACAGCAGCATCATTCACAACAATATGCCCAATATTAGTCCAGTCTGTAAATAGCAGCACCATTCACAACAATATGTCCAATAGTCGTCCAATTCTGTGAACACCAGCAACAGTCACAACAATTTGTCCAATAGTAGTCCAATCTGTGAACAGCAGCACCATTCACAACAATATGTCTAATAGTAGTCGAATCTGTGAGCAGCAGCATCATTCACAACAATATGTCCAATATTAGTCCAATCTCTGAGCAACAGCACCATTCACAACAATATGTCCAACATTAGTCCAATCTATGAACATCACCATTCACAACAATATGTCTAATCAGAGCCCAATCTGTGAACAGCTTCACCATTCACGACAATATGTCCAATATTAGTCCAATCTGTGAGCAACAGCACCATTCACAACAACATGTCCAATAGTGGTCCAATCTGTGAACAGCAGCACCATTCACAACAATATGTCCAATGGTAGTGCAATCTGTGAAAAGCAGCACTATTTACAACAATATGTCCAATAGTAGTCCAATCTGTGAGCAGCAGCACCATTCACAACAATATGTCCAATAGTAGTCCAATCTGTGAGCAACAGCACCATTCACAACAACATGTCCAATAGTGGTCCAATCTGTGAACAGCAGCACCATTCACAACAATATGTCCAATGGTAGTCCAATCTGTGAACAGCAGCACCATTCACAACAATATGTACAATAGTAGTCCAATCTGTGAGCAGCAGCACCATTCACAACAATATGTCCAATAGCAGTCCAATCTGTGACCAGCAGCACCATTCACAACAATATGTCCAATAGTAGTCCAATCTGTGAACAGCAGCACCATTCACAACAATATGTCCAATAGTAGTCCAATCTGTGAACAGCAGCACCATTCACAACAATATGTCTAATAGTAGTCCAATCTGTGAACATCAGCACCATTCACAACAATATGTCCAATATTAGTCCAATCTGTGAGCAGCAGCACCATTCACAACAATATGTTCAATAGTAGTCCAATCTGTGAACAGCAGCACCATTCACAACAATATGTCCAATAGTAGTCCAATCTGTGAGCATCAGAACCATTCACAACAATATGTCTAATAGTTGTCCAATCTATGAACAGGAGCACCATTCACAACAATATGTCTAATAGTAGTCCAATCTGTGAACAGCAACACCATTCACAACAATATGTCCAATAGTAGTCCAATCTGTGAACAGCAGCACCATTCACAACAATATGTCCAATAGTAGTCCAATCTGTGAACAGCAGCACCATTCACAACAATATGTCTAATAGTAGTCCAATCTGTGAGAAGCAACACCATTCACAACAATATGTCTAATAGTAGTCCAATCTGTGAGCAACAGCACCATTCACAACAATATGTCCAATAGAAGTCCAATCTGTGAGCACCAGCAACATTCACAACAATATGTCGAATAGTAGTCCAATCTGTGAACAGCAGCACCATTCACAACAATATGTCCAATAGTAGTCCAATCTGTGAACAGCAGCACCATTCACATCAATATGTCCAATAGTAGTCCAGTCTGTGACCAACAGCACCATTCCCAACAATATTTCCAATACTAGTCCAATCTGTGAACAACAGCACCATTCACAACAATATGTCCAATAGTAGTCCAATCTGTGAGCAGCAGCACCTTTCACAACAATATGTCCAATATTAGTCCAATCTGTGAGCATCAGAACCATTCACAACAATATGTCTAATGGTTGTACAATCTGTGAACAGCAGCACCATTCACAACAATATGTCCAATAGTAGTCCAATCTGTGAACAGCAGCACCATTCACAACAATATGTCCAATAATATTCCCATCTGTGAACAGCAGCACCATTCACAACAATATGTTCAATAGTAGTCCAATCTGTGAACAGCAGCACCATTCACAACAATATGTCCAACAGTCGTCCAATTTGTGAACAGCAGCACCATTCACAACAATATGTCTAATAGTAGTCCAATCTGTGAACAGCAGCACCATTCACAACAATATGCCCAAAGTAGTCCAATCTGTGAGCAGCAGCACCATTCACAACAATATGTCAAATAGTAGTCCAATCTGTGAACAGCAGCACCATTCACAACAATATGTCCAATAGTATTCCAATCTGTGAACAGCAGCACCATTCACAACAATATGTCCAATATTAGTCCAATCTGTGAACAGCTTCACCATTCACAACAATATGTCCAATATTAGTCCAATCTATGAACATCACCATTCACAACAATATGTCTAATATTAGTCCAATCTGTGAACAGCAGCATCATTCACAACAATATGTCCAATAGTATTCCAATCTGTGAACAGCAGCACCATTCACAACAATATGTCCAATATTAGTCCAATCTGTGAACAGCTTCACCATTCACAACAATATGTCCAATATTAGTCCAATCTGTGAACAGCAGCACCATTCACAACAATATGTCCAATAGTGGTCCAATCTGTGAACAGCAGCACCATTCACAACAATATGTCCAATAGTAGTCCAATCTGTGAAAAGCAGCACCATTCACATCAATATGTCCAATAGTAGCCCAATCTGTGAGCAGCCGCACCATTCACAACAATATGTCCAATAGTAATTCAATCTGTGAACAGCAGCACCATTCACAACAATATGTCCAATCATAGTCCAATCTGTGAACAGCTTCACCATTCACAACAATATGTCCAATAGTAGTCCAATCTGTGAGCAGCAGCACCATTCACAACAATATGTCTAATAGTAGTCCAATCTGTGAGCAGCAACACCATTCACAACAATATGTCCAATCATAGTCCAATCTGTGAACAGCTTCACCATTCACAACAATATGTCCAATAGTAGTCCAATCTGTGAGAAGCAACACCATTCACAACAATATGTCAAATAGTAGTCCAATCTGTGAGCATCAGCACCATTCACAACAATATGTCCAATAGAAGTCCAATCTGTGAGCACCAGCAACATTCACAACAATATGTCGAATAGTAGTCCAATCTGTGAACAGCAGCACCATTCACAACAATATGTCCAATAGTAGTCCAATCTGTGAACAGCAGCACCATTCACATCAATATGTCCAATAGTAGTCCAGTCTGTGACCAACAGCACCATTCCCAACAATATTTCCAATACTAGTCCAATCTGTGAACAACAGCACCATTCACAACAATATGTCCAATAGTAGTCCAATCTGTGAGCAGCAGCACCATTCACAACAATATGTCCAATAGTAGTCCAATCTGTGAACAGCAGCACCTTTCACAACAATATGTCCAATATTAGTCCAATCTGTGAGCATCAGAACCATTCACAACAATATGTCTAATAGTTGTACAATCTGTGAACAGCAGCACCATTCACAACAATATGTTTAATAGCAGTCCAATCTGTGAACAGCAACACCATTCACAACAATATGTCCAATAGTAGTCCAATCTGTGAACAGCAGCACCATTCACAACAATATGTGCAATAATAGTCCCATCTGTGAACAGCAGCACCATTCACAACAATATGTCTAATAGTAGTCCAATCTGTGAACAGCAGCATCATTCACAACAATATGCCCAATATTAGTCCAGTCTGTAAATAGCAGCACCATTCACAACAATATGTCCAATAGTCGTCCAATTCTGTGAACACCAGCAACAGTCACAACAATTTGTCCAATAGTAGTCCAATCTGTGAACAGCAGCACCATTCACAACAATATGTCTAATAGTAGTCGAATCTGTGAGCAGCAGCATCATTCACAACAATATGTCCAATATTAGTCCAATCTCTGAGCAACAGCACCATTCACAACAATATGTCCAACATTAGTCCAATCTATGAACATCACCATTCACAACAATATGTCTAATCAGAGCCCAATCTGTGAACAGCTTCACCATTCACGACAATATGTCCAATATTAGTCCAATCTGTGAGCAACAGCAGCATTCACAACAACATGTCCAATAGTGGTCCAATCTGTGAACAGCAGCACCATTCACAACAATATGTCCAATGGTAGTGCAATCTGTGAAAAGCAGCACTATTCACAACAATATGTCCAATAGTAGTCCAATCTGTGAGCAGCAGCACCATTCACAACAATATGTCCAATAGTAGTCCAATCTGTGAGCAACAGCACCATTCACAACAACATGTCCAATAGTGGTCCAATCTGTGAACAGCAGCACCATTCACAACAATATGTCCAATGGTAGTCCAATCTGTGAACAGCAGCACCATTCACAACAATATGTACAATAGTAGTCCAATCTGTGAGCAGCAGCACCATTCACAACAATATGTCCAATAGCAGTCCAATCTGTGACCAGCAGCACCATTCACAACAATATGTCCAATAGTAGTCCAATCTGTGAACAGCAGCACCATTCACAACAATATGTCCAATAGTAGTCCAATCTGTGAACAGCAGCACCATTCACAACAATATGTCTAATAGTAGTCCAATCTGTGAACATCAGCACCATTCACAACAATATGTCCAATATTAGTCCAATCTGTGAGCAGCAGCACCATTCACAACAATATGTTCAATAGTAGTCCAATCTGTGAACAGCAGCACCATTCACAACAATATGTCCAATAGTAGTCCAATCTGTGAGCATCAGAACCATTCACAACAATATGTCTAATAGTTGTCCAATCTATGAACAGGAGCACCATTCACAACAATATGTCGAATAGTAGTCCAATCTGTGAACAGCAACACCATTCACAACAATATGTCCAATAGTAGTCCAATCTGTGAACAGCAGCACCATTCACAACAATATGTCCAATAGTAGTCCAATCTGTGAACAGCAGCACCATTCACAACAATATGTCTAATAGTAGTCCAATCTGTGAGAAGCAACACCATTCACAACAATATGTCTAATAGTAGTCCAATCTGTGAGCAACAGCACCATTCACAACAATATGTCCAATAGAAGTCCAATCTGTGAGCACCAGCAACATTCACAACAATATGTCGAATAGTAGTCCAATCTGTGAACAGCAGCACCATTCACAACAATATGTCCAATAGTAGTCCAATCTGTGAACAGCAGCACCATTCACATCAATATGTCCAATAGTAGTCCAGTCTGTGACCAACAGCACCATTCCCAACAATATTTCCAATACTAGTCCAATCTGTGAACAACAGCACCATTCACAACAATATGTCCAATAGTAGTCCAATCTGTGAGCAGCAGCACCTTTCACAACAATATGTCCAATATTAGTCCAATCTGTGAGCATCAGAACCATTCACAACAATATGTCTAATGGTTGTACAATCTGTGAACAGCAGCACCATTCACAACAATATGTTTAATAGCAGTCCAATCTGTGAACAGCAACACCATTCACAACAATATGTCCAATAGTAGTCCAATCTGTGAACAGCAGCACCATTCACAACAATATGTCCAATAATAGTCCCATCTGTGAACAGCAGCACCATTCACAACAATATGTCTAATAGTAGTCCAATCTGTGAACAGCAGCATCATTCACAACAATATGCCCAATATTTGTCCAGTCTGTAAATAGCAGCACCATTCACAACAATATGTCCAATAGTCGTCCAATTCTGTGAACACCAGCAACAGTCACAACAATTTGTCCAATAGTAGTCCAATCTGTGAACAGCAGCACCATTCACAACAATATGTCTAATAGTAGTCGAATCTGTGAGCAGCAGCATCATTCACAACAATATGTCCAATATTAGTCCAATCTATGAGCAACAGCACCATTCACAACAATATGTCCAACATTAGTCCAATCTGTGAACATCACCATTCACAACAATATGTCTAATCATAGCCCAATCTGTGAACAGCTTCACCATTCACAACAATATGTCCAATATTAGTCCAATCTGTGAGCAACAGCACCATTCACAACAACATGTCCAATAGTGGTCCAATCTGTGAACAGCAGCACCATTCACAACAATATGTCCAATGGTAGTCCAATCTGTGAAAAGCAGCACTATTCACAACAATATGTCCAATAGTAGTCCAATCTGTGAGCAGCAGCACCATTCACAACAATAAGTCCAATAGTAGTCCAATCTGTGAGCAACAGCACCATTCACAACAACATGTCCAATAGTGGTCCAATCTGTGAACAGCAGCACCATTCACAACAATATGTCCAATGGTAGTCCAATCTGTGAACAGCAGCACCATTCACAACAATATGTACAATAGTAGTCCAATCTGTGAGCAGCAGCACCATTCACAAGAATATGTCCAATAGCAGTCCAATCTGTGACCAGCAGCACCATTCACAACAATATGTCCAATAGTAGTCCAATCTGTGAACAGCAGCACCATTCACAACAATATGTCCAATAGTAGTCCAATCTGTGAACAGCAGCACCATTCACAACAATATGTCTAATAGTAGTCCAATCTGTGAACAGCAGCACCATTCACAACAATATGTCCAATATTAATCCAATCTGTGAGCAGCAGCACCATTCACAACAATATGTTCAATAGTAGTCCAATCTGTGAACAGCAGCACCATTCACAACAATATGTCCAATAGTAGTCCAATCTGTGAGCATCAGAACCATTCACAACAATATGTCTAATAGTTGTCCAATCTATGAACAGGAGCACCATTCACAACAATATGTCTAATAGTCGTCCAATCAGTGAACAGCAACACCATTCACAACAATCTGTCCAATAGTAGTCCAATCTGTGAACAGCAGCACCATTCACAACAATATGTCCAATAGTAGTCCAATCTGTGAACAGCAGCACCATTCACAACAATATGTCTAATAGTTGTCCAAACTGTGAACAGCAGAACCATTCACAACAATATGTCTAATAGTCGTCCAATCTGTGAACAGCAGCACCATTCACAACAATATGTCCAATAGTAGTCCAATCTGTGAACAGCAGCACCATTCACACCAATATGTCCAATAGTAGTCCAATCTGTGAACAGCAGCACCATTCACAACAATATGTCCAATAGTAGTCCAATCTGGGAACAGCAGCACCAGTCACAACAATATGTCTAATAGTTGTCTAATCTGTGAACTGCAGTACCATTCACAACAATATGTCCAATAGTAGTCCAATCTGTGAACAGCAGCACCATTCACAACAATATGTCTAATAGTTGTCCAATCTGTAAACAGCAGCACCATTCACAACAGTATGTCTAATAGTAGTCCAATCTGTGAACAGCAACACGATTCAGAACAATATGCCCAATAGTAGTCCAATCTGTGAGCAGCAGAACCATTCACAACAATATGTCTCCAAGTAGTCCAATCTGTGAACAGCTGCACCATTCACAACAATATGTCTAATAGTAGTCCAATCTGTGAGCAGCAGCACCATTCACAACAATATGTTCAATAGTCGTCCAATCTGTGAACAGCAGCACATTTCACAACAATCTGTTCAATAGTAGTCCAATCTGTGAACAGCAGCACCATTCACAACAATATGTCCAATAGTAGTCCAATCTGTGAACAGCAGCACCATTCACAACAATATGTCCAATCATAGTCCAATCTGTGAACAGCAGCACCATTCACAACAATATGTCCAATAGTAGTCCAATCTGTGAGCAGCAGCACGATTCACAACAATATGTCTAATTTTAGTCCAATCTGTGAATAGCACCATTCACAACAATATGTCCAAAAGGTAGTCCAATCTGTTAACAGCAGCACCATTCACAACAATATGTCCAATAGTAGACCAATCTGTGAGCAGCAGCACCATTCACAACAATATGTCCAATCATAGTCCAATCTGTGAACAGCAGCACCATTCACAACAATATGTCCTATCGTAGTCCAATCTGTGAACAGCAGCACCATTCACAACAATATGTCCAATAGTCGTCCAATCTGTGAGCAGCAGCACCATTCACAACAATATGTTCAATAGTAGTCCTATCTGTGAACAGCAGCGCCATTCACAACAATATGTCCAATAGTAGTCCAATCTGTGAGCAGCAGCACCATTCACAACAATATGTTCAATAGTAGTCCAATCTGTTAACAGCAGCACCATTCACAACAATATGTTCAATAGTATTCCAATCTGTGAACAGCAGCACCATTCACAACAATATGTTCAATAGTAGTCCAATCTGTGAACAGCAGCACCATTCACAACAATATGTCCAATAGTAGTCAAATATGTGAGCAGCAGCACCATTCACAACAATGTGTCCAATAGTAGTCCAATCTGTGAGCAGCAGCACCATTCACAACAATATGTCTAATAGTAGTCCAGTCTGTGAGCAACAGCACCATTCACAACAATATGTCCAATCGTAGTCCAATCTGTGAGCAGCAGCACCATTCACAACAATATGCTCAATAGTAGTCCAATCTGTGAACAGCAGCACCATTCACAACAATATGTCAATAGTAGTCCAATCTGTGAACAGCAGCACCATTCACAACAATATGTCCAATAGTAGTCCAATCTGTGAACAGCAACACGATTCAGAACAATATGCCCAATAGTAGTCCAATCTGTGAGCAGCAGAACCATTCACAACAATATGTCTCATAGTAGTCCAATCTGTGAACAGCTGCACCATTCACAACAATATGTCTAATAGTAGTCCAATCTGTGAGCAGCAGCACCATTCACAACAATATGTTCAATAGTCGTCCAATCTGTGAACAGCAGCACATTTCACAACAATCTGTTCAATAGTAGTCCAATCTGTGAACAGCAGCACCATTCACAACAATATGTCCAATAGTAGTCCAATCTGTGAACAGCAGCACCATTCACAACAATATGTCCAATCATAGTCCAATCTGTGAACAGCAGCACCATTCACAACAATATGTCCAATAGTAGTCCAATCTGTGAGCAGCAGCACGATTCACAACAATATGTCTAATTTTAGTCCAATCTGTGAATAGCACCATTCACAACAATATGTCCAAAAGGTAGTCCAATCTGTGAACAGCAGCACCATTCACAACAATATGTCCAATAGTAGACCAATCTGTGAGCAGCAGCACCATTCACAACAATATGTCCAATCATAGTCCAATCTGTGAACAGCAGCACCATTCACAACAATATGTCCTATCGTAGTCCAATCTGTGAACAGCAGCACCATTCACAACAATATGTCCAATAGTCGTCCAATCTGTGAGCAGCAGCACCATTCACAACAATATGTTCAATAGTAGTCCTATCTGTGAACAGCAGCGCCATTCACAACAATATGTCCAATAGTAGTCCAATCTGTGAGCAACAGCACCATTCACAACAATATGTCCAATCGTAGTCCAATCTGTGAGCAGCAGCACCATTCACAACAATATGCTCAATAGTAGTCCAATCTGTGAACAGCAGCACCATTCACAACAATATGTCAATAGTAGTCCAATCTGTGAACAGCAGCACCATTCACAACAATATGTCCAATAGTAGTCCAAACTGTGAGCAGCAGCACCATTCACAACAATATGTATAATAGTAGTCCAATCTGTGAGCAGCAGCACCATTCACAACAATATGTCCAATAGTAGTCCAATCTGTGAGCAGCAGCACCATTTACAACAATATGTCCAATAGTAGTCCAATCTGTGAGCAGCAGCACCATTCACAACAATATGTCCAATAGTAGTCCAATCTGTGAGCAGCAGCACCATTCACAACAATATGTTCAATAGTCGTCCAATCTGTGAGCAGCAGCACCATTCACAACAAGATGTCCAATAGTAGTCCAATCTGTGAACAGCAGCACCATTCACACCAATATGTCCAATAGTAGTCCAATCTGTGAACAGCAGCACCATTCACAACAATATGTCCAATAGTAGTCCAATCTGGGAACAGCAGCACCAGTCACAACAATATGTCTAATAGTTGTCTAATCTGTGAACTGCAGCACCATTCACAACAATATGTCCAATAGTAGTCCAATCTGTGAACAGCAGCACCATTCACAACAATATGTCTAATAGTTGTCCAATCTGTAAACAGCAGCACCATTCACAACAGTATGTCTAATAGTAGTCCAATCTGTGAACAGCAACACGATTCAGAACAATATGCCCAATAGTAGTCCAATCTGTGAGCAGCAGAACCATTCACGACAATATGTCTCCAAGTAGTCCAATCTGTGAACAGCTGCACCATTCACAACAATATGTCTAATAGTAGTCCAATCTGTGAGCAGCAGCACCATTCACAACAATATGTTCAATAGTCGTCCAATCTGTGAACAGCAGCACATTTCACAACAATCTGTTCAATAGTAGTCCAATCTGTGAACAGCAGCACCATTCACAACAATATGTCCAATAGTAGTCCAATCTGTGAGCAGCAGCACGATTCACAACAATATGTCTAATTTTAGTCCAATCTGTGAATAGCACCATTCACAACAATATGTCCAAAAGGTAGTCCAATCTGTTAACAGCAGCACCATTCACAACAATATGTCCAATAGTAGACCAATCTGTGAGCAGCAGCACCATTCACAACAATATGTCCAATCATAGTCCAATCTGTGAACAGCAGCACCATTCACAACAATATGTCCTATCGTAGTCCAATCTGTGAACA
Organism: Pristiophorus japonicus; assembly: GCF_044704955.1. Lineage (NCBI taxonomy): Eukaryota > Metazoa > Chordata > Chondrichthyes > Pristiophoridae > Pristiophorus > Pristiophorus japonicus. Next base: position 650,176 of record NW_027252461.1, read on the forward strand.
GCAGCACCATTCACAACAATATGTCCAATAGTCGTCCAATCTGTGAGCAGCAGCACCATTCACAACAATATGTTCAATAGTAGTCCTATCTGTGAACAGCAGCGCCATTCACAACAATATGTCCAATAGTAGTCCAATCTGTGAGCAGCAGCACCATTCACAACAATATGTTCAATAGTAGTCCAATCTGTTAACAGCAGCACCATTCACAACAATATGTTCAATAGTATTCCAATCTGTGAACAGCAGCACCATTCACAACAATATGTTCAATAGTAGTCCAATCTGTGAACAGCAGCACCATTCACAACAATATGTCCAATAGTAGTCAAATATGTGAGCAGCAGCACCATTCACAACAATGTGTCCAATAGTAGTCCAATCTGTGAGCAGCAGCACCATTCACAACAATATGTCTAATAGTAGTCCAGTCTGTGAGCAACAGCACCATTCACAACAATATGTCCAATCGTAGTCCAATCTGTGAGCAGCAGCACCATTCACAACAATATGCTCAATAGTAGTCCAATCTGTGAACAGCAGCACCATTCACAACAATATGTCAATAGTAGTCCAATCTGTGAACAGCAGCACCATTCACAACAATATGTCCAATAGTAGTCCAATCTGTGAACAGCAACACGATTCAGAACAATATGCCCAATAGTAGTCCAATCTGTGAGCAGCAGAACCATTCACAACAATATGTCTCATAGTAGTCCAATCTGTGAACAGCTGCACCATTCACAACAATATGTCTAATAGTAGTCCAATCTGTGAGCAGCAGCACCATTCACAACAATATGTTCAATAGTCGTCCAATCTGTGAACAGTAGCACATTTCACAACAATCTGTTCAATAGTAGTCCAATCTGTGAACAGCAGCACCATTCACAACAATATGTCCAATAGTAGTCCAATCTGTGAACAGCAGCACCATTCACAACAATATGTCCAATCATAGTCCAATCTGTGAACAGCAGCACCATTCACAACAATATGTCCAATAGTAGTCCAATCTGTGAGCAGCAGCACGATTCACAACAATATGTCTAATTTTAGTCCAATCTGTGAATAGCACCATTCACAACAATATGTCCAAAAGGTAGTCCAATCTGTGAACAGCAGCACCATTCACAACAATATGTCCAATAGTAGACCAATCTGTGAGCAGCAGCACCATTCACAACAATATGTCCAATCATAGTCCAATCTGTGAACAGCAGCACCATTCACAACAATATGTCCTATCGTAGTCCAATCTGTGAACAGCAGCACCATTCACAACAATATGTCCAATAGTCGTCCAATCTGTGAGCAGCAGCACCATTCACAACAATATGTTCAATAGTAGTCCTATCTGTGAACAGCAGCGCCATTCACAACAATATGTCCAATAGTAGTCCAATCTGTGAGCAACAGCACCATTCACAACAATATGTCCAATCGTAGTCCAATCTGTGAGCAGCAGCACCATTCACAACAATATGCTCAATAGTAGTCCAATCTGTGAACAGCAGCACCATTCACAACAATATGTCAATAGTAGTCCAATCTGTGAACAGCAGCACCATTCACAACAATATGTCCAATAGTAGTCCAAACTGTGAGCAGCAGCACCATTCACAACAATATGTATAATAGTAGTCCAATCTGTGAGCAGCAGCACCATTCACAACAATATGTCCAATAGTAGTCCAATCTGTGAGCAGCAGCACCATTTACAACAATATGTCCAATAGTAGTCCAATCTGTGAGCAGCAGCACCATTCACAACAATATGTCCAATAGTAGTCCAATCTGTGAGCAGCAGCACCATTCACAACAATATGTTCAATAGTCGTCCAATCTGTGAGCAGCAGCACCATTCACAACAAGATGTTCAATCGTAGTCCAATCTGTGAACAGTAGCACAATTCACAACAATATGTCCAATAGTAGTCCAATCTGTGAGCAGCAGCACCATTCACAACAATATGCTCAATAGTAGTCCAATCTGTGAACATCAGCACCATTCACAACAATATGTCAATAGTAGTCCAATCTGTGAACAGCAGCACCATTCACAACAATATGTCCAATAGTAGTCCAATCTGTGAGCAGCAGCACCATTCACAACAATATGTTCAATAGTAGTCCAATCTGTGAACAGCAGCACGATTCACAACAATATGTTCAATAGGAGTCCAATCTGTGAGCAGCAGAACCATTCACAACAATATGTCCAATATTAGTCCAATCTGTGAACAGCTGCACCATTCACAACAATATGTCCAATAGTTGTCCAATCTGTGAGCAGCAGCACCATTCACAACAATATGTCCAATAGTAGTCCAATCTGTGAACAGCAGCACCATTCACAACAATATGTCCAATAGTAGTCCAATCTGTGAACAGCAGCACCATTCACAACAATATGTCCAATCATAGTCCAATCTGTGAACAGCAGCACCATTCACAACAATATGTCCAATAGTAGTCCAATCTGTGAGCAGCAGCACGATTCACAACCATATGTCTAATTTTAGTCCAATCTGTGAATAGCACCATTCACAACAATATGTCCAAAAGGTAGTCCAATCTGTGAACAGCAGCACCATTCACAACAATATGTCCAATAGTAGATCAATCTGTGAGCAGCAGCAACATTCACAACAATATGTCCAATCATAGTCCAATCTGTGAACAGCAGCACCATTCACAACAATATGTCCTATCGTAGTCCAATCTGTGAACAGCAGCACCATTCACAACAATATGTCCAATAGTCGTCCAATCTGTGAGCAGCAGCACCATTCACAACAATATGTTCAATAGTAGTCCAATCTGTGAACAGCAGCGCCATTCACAACAATATGTCCAATAGTAGTCCAATCTGTGAGCAGCAGCACCATTCACAACAATATGTTCAATAGTCGTCCAATCTGTGAACAGCAGCACCATTCACAACAATATGTTCAATAGTAGTCCAATCTGTGAACAGCAGCACCATTCACAACAATATGTTCAAAAGTAGTCCAATCTGTGAACAGCAGCACCACTCACAACAATATGTCCAATAGTAGTCAAATCTGTGAGCAGCAGCACCATTCACAACAATGTGTCCAATAATAGTCCAATCTGTGAGCAGCAGCACCATTCACAACAATATGTCTAATAGTAGTCCAGTCTGTGAGCAACAGCACCATTCACAACAATATGTCCAATCGTAGTCCAATCTGTGAACAGCAGCACCATTCACAACAATATGTCCAATAGTAGTCCAATCTGTGAACAGTAGCACCAGTCACAACAATATGTCTAATTTGTCCAATCTGTGAACTGCAGCACCATTCACAACAATATGTCCAATAGTAGTCCAATCTGTGAGCAGCAGCACGATTCACAACCATATGTCTAATTTTAGTCCAATCTGTGAATAGCACCATTCACAACAATATGTCCAAAAGGTAGTCCAATCTGTGAACAGCAGCACCATTCACAACAATATGTCCAATAGTAGACCAATCTGTGAGCAGCAGCACCATTCACAACAATATGTCCAATCATAGTCCAATCTGTGAACAGCAGCACCATTCACAACAATATGTCCTATCGTAGTCCAATCTGTGAACAGCAGCACCATTCACAACAATATGTCCAATAGTCGTCCAATCTGTGAGCAGCAGCACCATTCACAACAATATGTCTAATAGTTGTCCAAACTATGAACAGGAGCACCATTCACAACAATATGTCTAATAGTAGTCCAATCTGTGAACAGCAACACCATTCACAACAATATGTGCAATAGTAGTCCAATCTGTGAACAGCAGCACCATTCACAACAATATGTCCAATAGTAGTCCAATCTGTGAACAGCAGCACCATTCACAACAATATGTCTAATAGTTGTCCAAAGTGTGAACAGCAGAACCATTCACAACAATATGTCTAATAGTCGTCCAATCTGTGAACAGCAGCACCATTCACAACAATATGTCCAATAGTAGTCCAACCTGTGAACAGCAGCACCATTCACAACAATATGCCCAATAGTAGTCCAATCTGTGAACAGCAGCACCTTTCACACCAATATGTCCAATAGGAGTCCAATCTGTGAACAGCAGCACCATTCACAACAATATGTCCAATAGTAGTCCAATCTGTGAACAGCAGCACCAGTCACAACAATATGTCTAATAGTTGTCCAATCTGTGAACTGCAACACCATTCACAACAATATGTCTATTTGTAGTCCAATCTGTGAACAGCAGCACCATTCACAACAATATGTCTAATAGTTGTCCAATCTGTAAACAGCAGCACCATTCACAACAGTATGTCTAATAGTAGTCCAATCTGTGAACAGCAACACGATTCAGAACAATATGCCCAATAGTAGTCCAATCTGTGAGCAGCAGAACCATTCACAACAATATGTCTCATAGTAGTCCAATCTGTGAACAGCTGCACCATTCACATCAATATGTCTAATAGTAGTCCAATCTGTGAGCAGCAGCACCATTCACAACAATATGTTCAATAGTCGTCCAATCTGTGAACAGCAGCACATTTCACAACAATCTGTTCAATAGTAGTCCAATCTGTGAACAGCAGCACCATTCACAACAATATGTCCAATAGTAGTCCAATCTGTGAACAGCAGCACCATTCACAACAATATGTCCAATCATAGTCCAATCTGTGAACAGCAGCACCATTCACAACAATATGTCCAATAGTAGTCCAATCTGTGAGCAGCCGCACGATTCACAACAATATGTCTAATTTTAGTCCAATCTGTGAATAGCACCATTCACAACAATATGTCCAAAAGGTAGTCCAATCTGTGAACAGCAGCACCATTCACAACAATATGTCCAATAGTAGACCAATCTGTGAGCAGCAGCACCATTCACAACAATATGTCCAATCATAGTCCAATCTGTGAACAGCAGCACCATTCACAACAATATGTCCTATCGTAGTCAAATCTGTGAACAGCAGCACCATTCACAAGAATGTGTCCAATAGTAGTCCAATCTGTGAGCAGCAGCACCATTCACAACAATATGTCTTATAGTAGTCCAGTCTGTGAGCAACAGCACCATTCACAACAATATGTCCAATCGTAGTCCAATCTGTGAGCAGCAGCACCATTCACAACAATATGCTCAATAGTAGTCCAATCTGTGAACAGCAGCACCATTCACAACAATATGTCAATAGTAGTCCAATCTGTGCACAGCAGCACCATTCACAACAATATGTCCAATAGTAGTCCAAACTGTGAGCAGCAGCACCATTCACAACAATATGTATAATAGTAGTCCAATCTGTGAGTAGCAGCACCATTCACAACAATATGTCCAATAGTAGTCCAATCTGTGAGCAGCAGCACCATTTACAACAATATGTCCAATAGTAGTCCAATCTGTGAACAGCAGCACCATTCACAACAATATGTCCAATAGTAGTCCAATCTGTGAGCAGCAGCACCATTCACAACAATATGTTCAATAGTCGTCCAATCTGTGAGCAGCAGCACCATTCACAACAAGATGTTCAATCGTAGTCCAATCTGTGAACAGCAGCACAATTCACAACAATATGTCCAATAGTAGTCCAATCTGTGAGCAGCAGCACCATTCACAACAATATGCTCAATAGTAGTCCAATCTGTGAACATCAGCACCATTCACAACAATATGTCAATAGTAGTCCAATCTGTGAACAGCAGCACCATTCACAACAATATGTCCAATCATAGTCCAATCTGTGAGCAGCAGCACCATTCACAACAATATGTTCAATAGTAGTCCAATCTGTGAACAGCAGCACCATTCACAACAATATGTTCAATAGTAGTCCAATCTGTGAGCAGCAGAACCATTCACAACAATATGTCCAATATTAGTCCAATCTGTGAACAGCTGCACCATTCACAACAATATGTCCAATAGTTGTCCAATCTGTGAGCAGCAGCACCATTCACAACAATATGTCCAATAGTAGTCCAATCTGTGAACAGCAGCACCATTCACAACAATATGTCCAATAGTAGTCCAATCTGTGAACAGCAGCACCATTCACAACAATATGTCCAATCATAGTCCAATCTGTGAACAGCAGCACCATTCACAACAATATGTCCAATAGTAGTCCAATCTGTGAGCAGCAGCACGATTCACAACCATATGTCTAATTTTAGTCCAATCTGTGAATAGCACCATTCACAACAATATGTCCAAAAGGTAGTCCAATCTGTGAACAGCAGCACCATTCACAACAATATGTCCAATAGTAGACCAATCTGTGAGCAGCAGCACCATTCACAACAATATGTCCAATCATAGTCCAATCTGTGAACAGCAGCACAATTCACAACAATATGTCCTATCGTAGTCCAATCTGTGAACAGCAGCACCATTCACAACAATATGTCCAATAGTCGTCCAATCTGTGAGCAGCAGCACCATTCACAACAATATGTTCAATAGTAGTCCAATCTGTGAACAGCAGCACCATTCACAACAATATGTTCAATAGTAGTCCAATCTGTGAACAGCAGCACCATTCACAACAATATGTTCAAAAGTGGTCCAATCTGTGAACAGCAGCACCACTCACAACAATATGTCCAATAGTAGTCAAATCTGTGAGCAGCAGCACCATTCACAACAATGTGTCCAATAATAGTCCAATCTGTGAGCAGCAGCACCATTCACAACAATATGTCTAATAGTAGTCCAGTCTGTGAGCAACAGCACCATTCACAACAATATGTCCAATCGTAGTCCAAACTGTGAGCAGCAGCACCATTCACAACAATATGTCCAATAGTAGTCCAATCTGTGAGCAGCAGCACCATTCACAACAATATGTCCAATAGTAGTCCAATCTGTGAGCAGCAGCACAATTTACAACAATATGTCCAATAGTAGTCCAATCTGTGAGCAGCAGCACCATTCACAACAATATGTCCAATAGTAGTCCAATCTGTGAGCAGCAGCACCATTCACAACAATATGTTCAATAGTCGTCCAATCTGTGAGCAGCAGCACCATTCACAACAAGATGTTCAATCGTAGTCCAATCTGTGAACAGCAGCACAATTCACAACAATATGTCCAATAGTAGTCCAATCTGTGAGCAGCAGCACCATTCACAACAATATGCTCAATAGTAGTCCAATCTGTGAACATCAGCACCATTCACAACAATATGTCAATAGTAGTCCAATCTGTGAACAGCAGCACCATTCACAACAATATGTCCAATAGTAGTCCAATCTGTGAGCAGCAGCACCATTCACAACAATATGTTCAATAGTAGTCCAATCTGTGAACAGCAGCACCATTCACAACAATATGTTCAATAGTAGTCCAATCTGTGAGCAGCAGAACCATTCACAACAATATGTCCAATATTAGTCCAATCTGTGAACAGCTGCACCATTCACAACAATATGTCCAATAGTTGTACAATCTGTGAACAGCAGCACCATTCACAACAATATGTCCAATAGTAATCCAATCTGTGAACAGCAGCACCATTCACAACAATATGTCCAATAGTAGTCCAATTCTGTGAACAGCAGCACCAGTCACAACAATATGTCCAACAGTAGTTCAATCTGTGAACAGCAGCACCATTCACAACAATATGTCTAATAGTCGTCGAATCTGTGAACAGCAGCACCATTCACAATAATATGTCCAATAGTCGTCCAATCTGTGAGCAACAGCAACATTCACAACAATATGTCCAATAGTAGTCCAATCTGTGAGCAACAGCACCATTCACAACAATATGTCCAATTTTCGTCCAATCTATGAACATCACCATTCACAACAATATGTCTAATCGTAGCCCAATCTGTGAACAGCTTCACCATTCACAACAATATGTCCAATAGTAGTCCAATCTGTGAACAGCTGCACCATTCACAACAATATGTCCAATAGTAGTCCAATCTGTGAAAAGCAGCACCATTCACAACAATATGTCCAACAGTAGTCCAATCTGTGAGCAGCAGCACCATTCACAACAATATGTCCAATAGTAGTCCAATCTGTGAACAGCCGCACTATTCACAACAATATGTCCAATCATAGTCCAATCTGTGAACAGCTTCACCATTCACAACAATATGTCCAATAGTAGTCCAATCTGTAAGCAAGAGCACCATTCACAACAATATGTCCAATCGTTGTCCAATCTGTGAGCAGCAGCACCATTCACAACAATATGTCCAATAGTAGTCCAATCTGTGAACAGCAGCACCATTCACAACAATATGTCCAATAGTAGTCAATCTGTGAACAGCAGCACCATTCACAACAATATGTCAGATAGTAGTCCAATCTGTGAGCAGCAGCACCATTCACAACAATATGTCCAATAGTAGTCCAATCTGTGAGCATCAGAACCATTCACAACAATATGTCTCATAATTGTCCAATCTGTGAACAGCAGCACCATTCACAACAATATGTCTAATAGTAGTCCAATCTGTGAACAGCAACACCATTCACAACAATATGTCCAATAGTACTCCAATCTGTGAACAGCAGCACCATTCACAACAATATGTCCAATAGTAGTCCAATCTGTGAACAGCAGCACCATTCACAACAATATGTTCAATAGTAGTCCAATTTGTGAACAGCAGCACCATTCACAACAATATGTTCAATAGTAGTCCAATCTGTGAACAGCAGCACCATTCACAACAATATGTCCAATAGTAGTCCAATCTGTGAACAGCAGCACCATTCACAACAATATGTCCAATAGTAGTCCAATCTGTGAACAGCAGCACCATTCACAACAATATGTCTAATAGTAGTCCAATCTGTGAGCAGCAGCTCCATTCACAACAATATGTCAATAGTAGTCCAATTTGTGAACAGCAGCACCATTCACAACAATATGTTCAATCGTCGTCCAATCTGTGAACAGCAGCACCATTCACAACAATATGTCCAATATTAGTCCAATCTGTGAGCAGCAGCACCATTCACAACAATATGTTCAATTGTAGTCCAATCTGTGAACTACAGCACCAATCACAACAATATGTCCAATAGTAGTCCAATCTGTGAGCAGCAGCACCATTCATAACAATATGTCCAATAGTAGTCCAATCTGTGAGCAGCAGCACCATTCACAACAATATGTTCAATAGTAGTCCAATCTGTGAACAGCAGCACCATTCACAACAATATGTCCAACAGTAGTCCAATCTGTGAGCAGCAGCAACATTCACAACAATATGTTCAATAGTAGTCCAATCTGTGAACAGCAGCACCATTCACAGCAATATGTCCAATAGTAGTCCTCTCTGTGAACAGCAGCACCAGTCACAACAATATGCCCAATAGTTGTCCAATCTGTGACCAGCAGCACCATTCACAACAATATGTCCAATAGTAGTCCAATCTGTGAGCAGGAGCACCATTCACAACAATATGTCCAATAGTAGTCCAATCTGTGAGCAGCAGCACCATTCACAACAATATGTCTAATAGTAGTCCAATCTGTGAACAGCAGCACCATTCACAACAATATGTCTAATAGTAGTCCAATCTGTGAGCAGCAGCACCATTCACAACAGTATGACCAATAGTAGTCCAATCTGTGAACAGCAGCACCATTCACAACAATATATCTAATAGTAGTCCAATCTGTGAACAGCAGCACCATTCACAACAATATGTCCAATAGTAGTCCAATCTGTGAACAGCTGCACCATTCACAACAATATTCTCAATAGTAGTCCAATCTGTGAACAGCAGCACCATTCATAACAATATGTCTAATAGTAGTCCAATCTGTGAACAGCAGCACCATTCACAACAATATGCTCAATAGTAGTCCAATCTGTGAGCAGCAGCACCATTCACAACAATATGTTCAATCATAGTCCAATCTGTGAACAGCAGCACCATTCACAACAATATGTTCAATAGTAGTCCAATCTGTGAACAACACCATTCACAACAATATGTTCAATCATAGTCCAATCTGTGAACAGCAGCACCATTCACAACAATATGTCCAATAGTAGTCCAATCTGTGAGCAGCAGCACCATTCACAACAATATGTTCAATAGTAGTCCAATCTGTGAACAGCAGCACCATTCACAACAATATGTTCAATAGTAGTCCAATCTGTGAACTACAGCACCATTCACAACAATATGTCTAATAGTAGTCCAATCTGTGAACAGCAGCACCATTCACAACAATATGCTCAATAGTAGTCCAATCTGTGAACAGCAGCACCATTCACAACAATATGTCTAATAGTAGTCCAATCTGTGAACAGCAGCACCATTCACAACAAAATGCTCAATCGTAGTCCAATCTGTGAGCAGCAGCACCATTCACAACAATATGTTCAATCATAGTCCAATCTGTGAACAGCAGCACCATTCACAACAATATGTTCAATAGTAGTCCAATCTGTGAACAGCAGCACCATTCACAACAATATGTCTAATAGTTGTCCAATCTGTGAAAAGCAGCACCATTCACAACAATATGTCCAATCGTAGTCCAATCTGTGAACAGCAGCACCATTCACAACAATATGTCTAATAGAAGTCCAATCTGTGAACAGCAGCACCATTCACAACAATATGTATAATAGTAGTCCAATATGTGAACAGCAGCACCATTCACAACAATATGTCCAATAGTAGTCCAATCTGTGAGCAGCAGCAACATTCACAACAATATGTCCAATATTAGTCCAATCTATGAACATCACCTTTCACGACAATATGTCTAATAGTAGTCCAATCTGTGAACAGCACCATTCACAACAATATGTCCAATAGTAGTTCAATCTGTGAACAGCAGCACCATTCACAACAATATGTCTAATAGTAGTCCAATCTGTGAACAGCACCATTCACAACAATATGTTCAATAGTAGTCCAATCTGTGAGCAGTAGCACCATTCACAACAATATGTCCAATAGTAGTCCAATCTGTGAACAGCAGCACCATTCACAACAATATGTCTAATAGTAGTCCAATCTGTGAGCAGCAGCACCATTCACGACAATATTTCCAATAGTGGTCCAATCTGTGAGCGGCAGCACCATTCACAACAATATGTCTAATAGTTGTCCAATCTGTGAACAGCAGCACCATTCACAACAATATGTCCAATAGTTGTCCAATCTGTGAACAGCAGCACCACTCTCAGGAACAATGATTGTACTTGACAAAGCTCATAGCTTTTTTGTGCAGGTAACAGACACGGTAGATTGGAGAATTAAGGATATAAGAAATAGGAGCAGGAGAAGTTTATTCTGCCCCTAGAGCCTGCTCCGCCATTCCATTCTATCATGGCTGACCTTCTCCCTCAGTACTACTCTCCTGCACTATTCCCATCTCTCTTGATTCCATTTATACCCATAAATCTGCCACTCTCTGTCTTGAATTTAATCAACGCGTCCACAACTGCCATGTAGAGAATTCCAAATATTCCCCAATTTCTGAGTGAAGAAATGTAATCTCATCTTAATCCTAAATGTCCGTCTCCTTATTCTGAGACGTTGCGCCTTGTCCTGGACTCTGCAGCCAAGGGAAACATCGTCCTTGTATCTATCCTGTAGAAACCTGTAGGAATTTTACATTTTTTAATGAGATCACCTCTCATTCTTCTTAACTCTAGTGACTATAGGCCTAGTTTGTTCGCATAAAATCATTTCTCCATTCAGGATTGAGTCTGGGGAATGTTCGTTGCACTCACTCAATGGCAAGTTATTCTTCCATAGGTAAGGAGACCACTACTGAACACAATACTCCAAGCGTGGGCTCATCAGGACCCTACGTAATGACAGAAATACATTTTTACTCTGACACTCGAATCCTGCTGTAATAATGGCAAACATACTATTTGCTTTCTTACAAGTTGCAGTACTGGCAATGATAACTGTCAGTCGAACACCCAAGTCCCTCTGAACACCATTTCCAAATCTCTCACCACTTAAGTAATACTCTGCTGTTCTATTTTTGCTACCTAAGTGGCCTTATACCAGAAGGAAAACTACTCATGTCTTCGAATAGCATGGCAGTGTCTCTTGAAATTGCACACAGCATTTATTACACAAAGAACCACGGTATCGGGTGTGGTGGGTAGAGGGCGGAATGTGCAATGCGAAATAAGATGGATTTCTGCCCCGAAACAGACCGCCTTACAGCCTTATAGCTTCCTGACTGGAATGCCATAATGCGCTCCACTGATAGCTGTGAATCGGTGGATGGCACCACAAGGGAGAGAGTCCCATCAGAGCAGGTCCTGGAGACAACAGCTTCAAATCAAGCTGCGCCCCGGGAATCGCATGGAGTTCATGAAATTGTCGATCAAGTAGCCTCTTTATCGACCATTTCTCTGAAAACTTTGCGTGCGCCAAACGTATTGTGGTCCTTGACTTAGAGAATGTAGAGTATGGGGGCGTGGTGAACCGCGATCAGACGGGAAAATGTACGAAGCCAAATCGCAGAGGTTCATGGGTCGGCCGACTCCACGATCTCAGTTGTGAGCCTGGTGCCTATTCTACCAGAGCGCTACAAAGCCAATTGATGTTGGAGCAAATACCGACAGGGCTGCGCGAATTAGGAAATGAATTCACCAGTTGTCGGACCGCAGCCACTTTAGTTAACTGCGAGCAGTGGGTGTAACACTCACATGCCTTGGTTCTGGGCGATTTGTGCATGGACACGACAAAACCGGAAACAGGAGAGCCGATTTGATGACAGCAGAAGCAATGGTCAGACGGTGAAAGGGCAGACAGTGTACAAGGCCTGAACTTCCCTGGAGAAGGCAGCTCGGAGGTGGCTGGTAAGAGATACGGTGTGGAGGACCTGAGTCCGGATGTGGACCAAGATATAGTGGACTGGCGCCTTTGTTTTGATGTCACTATTGCTTTGAGATATGGGGGCCGCGAACCAGTGGGTATTCGAAGCGCATTGATGATTGCCAGATTTCAGGGATCCCTTTATGTGAAAGTGCAAGGGGGTTCGATATGGTCAGAGGTCAACCAGGATTCCACAAACAAGTTCTTCCCCCGCAGGAATCCCAAACAACTCGGTCATAAACAGAACAAATAGAACATTGCAGCTCGGATAGAACACGAACAACACGACCGTGAACCTCTCCAGGAATCAGAAACACCCCTCTCCTCTTCACCTTCCGCCCCACGTGTAGACTCAGCCACTCCCTCCCCGCGGATACCGACTACACCTCTCCCATATATCTGCTGCTCTTTCCTGCTGCTTATTACCCGGACATCCGACTGAATTTGCACCTCCCCGCCCCCCCGTGACAAACCCCTTCCCAAGGAGCGAATTATCCATTCCCTCCGCATCCATTTTGGGGGAAAAAACATGAAGGCAGAATATTATCTGAATGGTGGCAGATTAGGAACAAGGGGAGGTGCAACGAGACCTGGGTGTCATGGTACATCAGTCATTGAAAGTTGACATGCAGGTACAGCAGGCGGTGAAGAAAGCAAATGGTATGTTGGCCTTCAAAGCGAGAGGATTTGAGTATAGGAGCAGGGAGGTCTTACTACAGTTGTACAGGGCCTTGGTGAGGCCTCACGTGGAATATTTTCAGTTTGGTCTCCACATCTGAGGAAGGACATTCTTGCTATTCAGGGACTGAGCGAAGGTTCGCCAGACTGATACCCGGGATGGCAGGACTGACATATGAGGAGAGACTGGATCAACTTGGTCTTTATACATTGGAGTTTAGAAGGATGAGAGGGGATCTCATAGAAATATATAATATCCTGACAGGCCGGAACAGGTTAGATGTGAGTAGAAGGTTCCCGATGTTGGGGAAGTCCAGAAGGAGGGGACAGAGTCTCAGGATAAGGGGGAGGCCATTTGGACAGAGATGAGGAGTAACTTCTTCACTCAGGGAGTTGTTAACTTACAGAATTCCCTTCCACAGAGAGTTGTTGATGCCAGTTCATTGAATATATTCAAGAAGGAGTTAGATATGGCCCTTACGGGTAAGGGGATCAAGGGGTATGCAGAGAAAGCAGGAAAGTGGTACTGAGGTAATGATCAGCCATGATCATAGTGAATGGCTGTGCAGGCTCGAAGGGCCGAATGGCCTACTCCTGCAACTATTTTCTGTGTTTTTATGTCCCAGTACTGAACCCTGGGGAAAATCACTCTATACCTCACATAGACTGGAAAACAGCAGCTGTCTCAGTACTGAACCCTGGAACACTGTATACCTCCCATAGACTGAAAAACAGCAGCTGCCCCAGTTCTGAACCCTGGAACACTGTATACCTCCCATAAACTGAAAAACAGCAGCTGTCCCAGTACTGAACCCTTGGGAACACTGTATACCTCCCATAAACTGAAAAACAGCAGCTGTCCCAGTACTGAACCCTGGAGCACTGTATACCTCCCATAAACTGAAAAACAGCAGCTGTCCCACTACTGAACCCTTGGGAACATCACTGTATACCTCCTATAGACTGAAAAACAGCAGCTGTCCCAGTACTGAACCCTTGGAAACACTGGATACCTCCTATAGACTGAACACAAGCAGTTGTCCCAATACTGAACCCTGGGGAACATCACTGTATACCTCCCATAGACTGAAAAACAGGAGCTGTCCCAGTACTGAACGCTGGGGAACATCACTGTATACCTCCCATAGCCTGAAAAACAGCAGCTGTCCCAGTACTGAACCCTGGGGAACATCACTGTATACCTCCTATAGACTGAACAACAGCAGCTGTTCCACTACTGAACCCTGGGGAACATCACTGCATATCTCCCATCGACTGAAAAACAGCAGCTGTCCCAGTACTGAACCCTGGAGCACACTGTATACCTCCCATAGACTGAAAAACAGCAGCTGCCCCAGTATTGAACCCTGGGGAACATCACTATATACCTCCCATAGACTGAAAAACAGCAGCTGCCCCAGTACTGAACTCTGGAGAACATTGTATACCTAACATAGACTGAAAAACAGCAGCTTTCCCAGTACTGAACCCTGGGGAACATCATTGTATATCTCTCATAGACGGAACAACAGCAGCTGTCCCAGTACTGAACCCTCGGGAACACTGTATACCTCCAATAGACTGAAAAACAGCAGCTGCCCCAGTACTGAACCCTGGAGAACACTGTATACCTAACTTAGACTGAAAAACAGCAGCTGTCCCAGTACTGAACCCTGGGGAACATCACCGTAACCTCCCATAGACTGAAAAACAGCAGCTGTCCCAGTACTGAACCCTCGGGAACACTGTACACCTCCCATAGACTGAAAAACAGCAGCTGTCCCAGTATTGAACACTGGGGAACATCACTGTATACCTACCATAGACTGAAAAACAGCAGCTGTCCCAGTACTGAACCCTGGGGAACACTGTATACCTCCCATAGATGTTAATACGGATTCTTTTTCCCTCAATCTGTTTCAGTTAATACACTGACACACGAACACCTTGCTGCCTTTTCTGTAAAAGTCCTTTATTGAAGATTCTCCGGCCGGGACTTGTCAAGACAAAGGAACACTCTCAATCAGAGCTTGTTCAGCTTCCTCAGGACAAGCCCCTTTACAGCGCGAAAACACAGCAGTTATATATTTTCAAAATATAACACATTCGATTAGCACTTAGTCTATCCACTCCCATTCTTCCTCCCCCCACCCCCCGCCCCGAGTATGTCCAATGGCAGGCGAGGAGGATCCTAATTAGGGCTCGCCCCGAGGTCAGCTTGTTCATTGCTTCATTAAATTATCCTTCCTTAACAGTAAAACCTATTTCCTTCTTATCAGTAAAAACCATTACGTTACCCTCTCCTATCCATGATTACTTTTTCTGTCCCTTGACCCGTGTTTAACCTCAACTCTCAGTAACCCCGTTTTTTCTGTTGATTCAGCAATTATCCACATCTTGACATTTCTTTAGCTTTTTTACCATGATTCCCTATCTCCATTCCTCTGCCACATTCACAATCTTTCTGCACACTTTCTCATTCCCCTCTTTTATCATTCCCTGATAAACCTGGTGACTATTCCAGGAGTATCGCATTCAGCCATTCGCATTCTCTTTCCTGGTCTGCCTCGAGCCTCTTCGCAAGGTGTTATCAATGTCTGTTTAGGTTCTCACATCGTATCCTGTCGGAATATTATTGAATTGATAACTCCTGGAGCCTTGATACAAGGCCAAAGAGAGGCCTTTTACTTCCTTATGGGCCCAGTGCAGAACCAGCACTTTAACCCTTGTCCCGCTGGTACCCCGAATGGCAAATTTATCTTGCAATTCCTCCCTTTTGGCCCTTGGCTATACACCAAGCTAGCCATATTTCACGATAACTATCTCCCTGTAGGCGAGTTCCAGAGAGGTTCGTTCACCTCGGTGGCCATCTCCCAAGCTTCGGGACCTCCTGAAACCTTCCCACAGAGTTATATAAGGTAACTCCTTCCTGTAGGACTGTTTAAATTTTCATGCCTTATGGCATTAATCATAGTGCGTGCCCTGACTTATCATTTGGCCTGTTTAAATCGTGCACATGTTAATCCCATCATGACCATCAGAACCAGACCCTGTAATACTACAAGTACATTAAGTCCAATTTCCCACAGCTTTGTGTTCCACGGATGATCAGCCAGCATTGCGTTAGTGTCTCTCTGTAAGTTGTCTATTTCTTCCATCAGTCGGACATACTGTCGTCTTTGATTCTGGATTCCTTGCACCAAACGTAATTGTTCCTCATTTCATTCCAGTATTTGTTTGCCTTGCGGTTCCCATAACGCGTCTACTTGCCCTTCTCGCAGGGTATCCGTGATTGTTCCGTGGATGATTTTCCTATTGTCTCGGGATATATGTGGTATGCATTTACGTCTATTTTTCCCTTGGGCATGAACCAGAAGTTAGGGTTGGTGATGACACAGGGGGTGACTCCTCCCCTGGTGTTAATCGTCGGGTTGGCTGTTCATGTGCTCCATTCCCTTGTGGAGCAGCGATTGTTTCGGGATCGTGTTCGAGAGGAGTGATACTCAGCATGCATCCGTTTGTTTGGTGGAATCTGCAATCATCATTCGTCATTAATGGCGTACCTCGACGTAAAACCACTTGGTTAATTTTATAGCAGTCAGTTATGTCAATGCCTTTGTTACTATTGTTAATTTTAACCACCCGTCTGACAGGCTGATGGTAACCTAACCGAGTTTGGTTTCTCACTTCACCAATATTATCGATCTGATATAAGGGGTCTCCCTTTGTTACATCATACTGTGGTATGGACAACATAAATCCGATCATGTTGATCCGCCCAGCAATAAATCTGAATTTTGGCACCCATGCGTGACTATTCCTTCGTACCTCGCATGTGTTATTCATTTTTTTATCCAGAGTCCAATTGTTAAGTATGCTGTTCGGAATCCAATCTGGTATGTCTCCATTCTGGAGTTGCTCCAAGTTATGTTGTACCTCACTTAATATCCAGGCCACATACCCGGAGCAAACTATCTCAGCCTGTAATCGTTTACTTATATCTTTCCCCATTGCGTGGATCAATTTTATTGTCTTGGCATTTCGGCAATGTATGGGCCAGCTGTAAAAGTTCCCCTCCGCGCCATCTCACAACCGCGCTTGGTTATCCAAGTCCCTCCTGAGTAAACCCCTCAAGACTATGCCTTTAAGTTGTTAACCCTGTCGTGTATTGCATACAGGCCTCTGGAATTCATCATCGTAACCCCTGCCGCATAACCCGTGCCTCGTGTTTCCAGTATTCCCCTTTTTGTTCGACCTTGCTCTGTTCCATTTCTGACATTACATCTCAGGGTTATGGGTTCCGGGCCTTCGAGGATCAGTTGTGCCAGGTCCTGGTATAGACTTACAGTTTCATTCCCACAGAAGCTAGGAAGAATGATATCCATTAGCTTTAGGATAAGCAGTCGCTGACGCACCCCAAATTATATCCTTTCTTTAGATTATTTTATTACTCGCCCCCCCTTTGGCTCCATTCTTTATGGACGGGCATGTGGGTGGAGGGTGTGTGGTGGTACCATAAAGAGTTGTAGTTCCCAGAGTGGTTGTTGCAGCAACGGTGGTGTATGTATTCCGGACTCGAATGTCCCAACACCACTGATCTGTAACCACATACGGGGAGGACGGGCATGTTCTCCAACTGGTATCCCCTGGTTGTGGTCTCCCTGGGCAAAGACAGGCGCGCACCTTATATTCCAGAAACTTGCTTTGGTCTGAATTTTATCCCACTGGCCAGTTTTCCGAAACATCCTGGGGTCCCACCCCTCATTGCTCCGTTCTGTTCCCACCCTTCTGTTTCTTGCTGCTGGATTTGACTGCTTGTTTGCAGCTTGGTCCGCCCAGGCATGAGCTTCTAGAACTGAAATTCCATCCAGTTGGATTTCTGCGTCCTTCCCCTTTTGGTCCTATGAACTTGCTCCTGTCCTCGGAATCTACTGGCGCCCATGGAATCGGCAGCCTGCTACATTACAACGTTACTTAATACACTATACATAGCCATGCGTTGAAATAAGTCCTTGGCTGCTGGGATGCAAATTTCGGCAGTCAAATTAAACAAAGCTAGTTCATGTCGTTGTGTCTTTCCTGTGTGTGCTATATCTCTCGTAGTCCATCTGTATTATCAGTGCTTGCGTGGGCCTTAAGGTTCCCAGTGTCCTGAGTCTCCAGAGTCGAAGTAGCCGCTGCGGTCACATCTCGGTGAGTGTTTTATCTGCAAATTTTAAACATATAGCCTGGTCATCACCAGGTGTTAGGTTCTGGTCTACTCATCTTTTATGCATGCATGTTGCGGTCACTCTGTGAAATCGGAGGTAAGGTTAGGTTGGGTTTGTGGACTACACTTACCCACCGTGGTGTACATTGGCTCGATTGCCAGAGGTGATGGTGCTATGGCTGCGCACTGCAGTATCCGTCTGGTCCCATTAAAAAAAAATCTCTTCCAGTTTATTTATCTTAGCTTTTAATTCTTGAATTTGTTTTATTTGAGTATTTTTCTTCTATTTATATCAGGCGAGCATTATTACATAGGCTAGTTCTGTTTTTGTTTTTATTATGACTATCGCACCACTTCTTCTGTTCGGTGAGTCTTTTTTTATCTATTAAGAAATCCAAATTAATAATGTCCAGTATACAACAGCTGTCAATGGAAAGGGTTAACTCCTTTACAGGTTTGTAAGAAAGCCTGATGTAATTACGTGACTTCACGTAATCATCCGAAAAAAAATTTTCTTTTAAGTCTTTGTGCCTTCAAAACTTGCTTAGAATTTGGAATTCGTTAAAGAAGCAGAAATCATTAGTAAAGCCATCATAATAAAAGTCTTCTCATCAGGGAAGACGGCATTTTAGAGTAAACTCCAATGTTTTCTTAACTTCTAATTGCCAAAGATTTTTTTTTATTTATTTAAAACGAGACCACACATTTTTAATAGCTATTTTGTTTGCTGAAATCCAATTTTCACACACGCTGTGTACATTCTAACATTTCGTTTTATTTTACGGTCCTGTTCACTGGGCAAATCTTGTATTTTATTTCTCTCTCAGCACAAAATCTAAACATCCATGCCAGTTCCATTTTCTATAAGAATTTTAAAATTCGGTAAGATTCTCTAATTCCCAGTTTTTTTTCTGTGCTGAGTTCGCATAGCTTCTATCTTTTCTCCTCGTTATTTTCAAAACCCACTTGCTTGTTTAGACTGTTCGGGACTTGTCTTGATAAACATCGTCAATTTTGGAAATCTTTCAAACTGGAGTGAAACTTTCTCATAATATCAATCAGTATCACTGTAGAGTGTCTTTTACCTCTTCCAATTTGTTTTTCCTTTTCCTAATTAAACCAATATCTTTTTCACAGCAAACATCAACTAGTATTTAGTAAGTTATGTAATTTTCCATCACAAACACATTTTTTTCAGAACTTATTTAGTACGTTACATCTTTTTTAACAGATCTCCTTTCTTCAATTGGTTTTGTATTTTACACGGAGGGCTTGTGACTCCATAATTTTTTTAATTTAAAATCATTTGTTCACTTTCAAAGTGGCGCCTTAATCTTTTTCTTTTCTCCATAACTAGAATGGAGTCAGCATTAGGCTTTGAGGGCTGCTTTTCGTTATCCCAAAATGCTCTAGTTTCAAAGTCGTTAAAATGTCTCTTCTAAACTGCTAAAGCTTGCTGTTTTTAACATTTTTCAAAAGTCCTTTTTAGACCTTCGTAGATAGCTCGCCCAGGAGTTTGACCTGATCCCTGAAGGTATTTCTAGATTGTTTCCAAATCTTTTAGTTTTATATCTCCATTTTTCTTTAAGAGGTCAGATTTAATTTAACAATTTTTTTTTTAATCCACCTCAGTATTTTGTTGTGCCTTCTCTGAATATCACAAAATCCCAATTCAAACTTTGTAATTTCAATCTTTATTTAAAACCTTTTTTTTGAGCTAGAAGCTTTTTTTAAAAAGGCATTCTTTATATCATTCCAAGTCAAAATTTATGTCTTTCAACCCAATGTGAACAATCTTTGCATGTTTTCTTTTGAAAACTAAGTGAGCGTGTCAAAGAAATTCTTTTTTTTCAGCCACCGGGACCTTGTATTTGTTATCTTTTACTCAACAACCCTATCCTTTGGGCATTTCCTAGCTCCGTAACTTATCATCCGAATAAATCCACACCTGCGTTTCTAACTTAAAATGTCTTAAAACTTCCCACATACAGGACAACACTACAAAGGGTTGAAAAAACATTCACTCTGTTTGGAGAAGTCGGTGGAGCTAAAATAAGCAACCACCTGCTCCACTCCTTCAAACAGGCTTTTTAAAAAAATCATGAAAACATAAAAATTCATTCCGTAGTCAAAAAATAACACAAGTACACTCATTCAAAACAGACATTCACAAAAGTCTCTCTTCATTCAACAAAGCTTATTAATTATTTTTTTTCTTTGGCCGGCACTATTTTTGGATCCATGATTACCCATTCCCACGTTGCCCCGTGGTAAAGAAATAATTTATCCTTACACAGTTCCTTTTATCCTTACACAATTCCTCATGTCGCCCCGTGATTTAGTTCTACACAATTACTCGCTTCGCCCCGCGGTTTAGTTCTACACAATTTCCATTTTCTTCCGTGTTGCCCCATGGTTTTCCTATTCGTGTCGCCGCGCGATTGTCTATTTCCCTATCCTCCGCATCGCCGCGTGGTTCCTGTCGCCGCGCGATTGTCTATTTCCCAATCCCTCTGCGTCGCCGCGCGGTTCGCGTCGCCGCGCGATTTAAGTCCAATCAGTGCCTAGATGGACGAAGTGATATACAAAGTCAACGTCGTACCTGGCTTGGACACTTATTTCCGAAGTTAAAAGGTATTTGCCAGGTTGACCTGGATCTCGTTCAGACGCGACCTGAGAACCAGCGAGTGGCCAAACTTTCCTCAGACTGTTGAAACTGAAGGAAACTGAAGTGGTATTTTAAAGGGTACACACTCCAGTGGCCACTTTCCTTCCGTCTCGTCCAAGGCTAGTCTGTCTCTTAATTCACAAGCTTTCGGCAGCCGTCCGTTGAGATCCCACTTCTGACACCAAATGTAAATACGGATTATTTTTCCCTCAATCTGTTTCAGCGAATACACTGACACGCGAACACCTCTTGCCTTTTCTGTAAAATACCTTTATTGAAGATTCTCCGGCCGGGACTTGTCAATACAAAGGGACATTCTCAATCAGAGCCTGTTTATCTTCCCCTGGACAAGCCCCTTTTCAGCGCGAAAAGCACAGGAGATATACATTTTTATTGGTCTATCCAATCTCTTTCTGCCTCCCCCCCGAGTACGTCCAATGGCAGGCAAGAAATTCTCCCAATTAGGGCTGGTGTCAGGTAGATTAGTTATAGCTTTGCTACACTGTCTTCCCTCATCAGTAAATAACCCAATTAGTTTCACTTCCTCCTTATCAGTAAAAGCTATTACTTTTCCCTTCCTATCTAGAATTGCTTTCTTTCGTTGTGCTGCCTTGGGCTTTCCAATGACCCGTGTCTAACCTCAACTTCAGCTCTTCATAACCCCTTTTTTTCTGTTGATTCTGCCGTTGTCTGCATCTTGATCATTTCTTTAGCTATTTTCCCATGATTCCCGATCTCCATCCTTTTGCCACCTTCTCCAGCCATATACCACTTTCACAACCCTTTTACACATTCTCATTTCCCCCTTTTATCATTCCATGATAACCCTTGTGCTTATTCCAGGAGTATTGCTTTTAGCCGTGCGCATTCTCTTTCCTGATCCTCCTTGTTGTCTGTGAGTCTGCCTCGAGCCTCTTCGCAAGGTGTTATCAATGTCTGTTTCGGTTCTCACATCGTATCCTGTCGGCATATAATAGTATTGATAACTTCTGGAGCCTTGATACAAGACCGAAGAGAAGCCTTTTACCTCCTTATGGGCAGTGCAGGACCCAGCAGTTTAACCCTTGTCCCACTGGTACCCCTAATGCCAAATTTTTCTCTTGCATTTCCCCCCTTTTGGCCCTTGGCTATACGCCAAGCTGTCCATATTTCCCAATAACTATCTCTCTGTAGGCAAGTTCCAGATAGGTTCGTTCACCTGGGTGGCCATCTCCCAAGCTTTGGGACCTCCTGACACCTTCCCACAGAGCAATATAAAGTAAGTCCATCCTGTAGGACTGCTTAAATTTGCATCCCTTATGGCCTTAATCATAGTGCGTGCCCTGACTTATCATTTGGCCTGTTTAATTCATGCACCTGTTAATCCCATCATGACCATCAGAACCAGACCCTGTATTACTACAAGTACATGTGATATTATTCTTATACATGGGGGAATTTGAATATTAAGTCCAATGTCCCACAGCTTTGAGTACCAGGGCTGATCATCCAGCATTGCGTTAGTGTCTCTCTGTAAGTTGTCTATTTCTTCCATCAGCCGGACATACTGTCGTCTTTTGATTCTGGATTCCTTGCACCAAACGTAATTGTTCCTCATTTAGTTCCAGTATCTGTTTGCCTTGCGGTTCCCATACCATCTCTTCGTACCCCTCTCGGAGGGTATCCATGATTGTTCCGTCGATGATTTCCGTTGTCTCGGGATGTATATGATATCTGTCTATGTCTATTTCTCCCTTGGGTCTGAAGCAGAAGTTAGGAGTAATGAGGACACAGGGGGTGACTCCTCCACTGGTCTTAATGGTTAAGTTGGCTGCCCCCGTGCTCACGCATCACTCTCCGTTCCCTTGCGGGGCAGCGATGGTCTCAAGATCGTGTTCGAGAGGAGTGATACTCAGCATGCATCCGTTTGTTTGGTGGAATCTGCAATCATCATTCGTCATTCATGATGTACCTCGACATAAAACCACTTGGTTAATTTTATAGCAGTCAGTTATGTCAATGCCTTTGGTATTATTGTTAATTTTAACCACCCGTCTGGCAGGCTGATGGTAACATAACCGAGTTTGGTTTCTCACTTCACCAATATTATCGATCTGATATAAGGGGTCTCCCTTTGTTACAGCATACTGTTGTATGGACAACACAAATCCGATCATATTCACCCGCCCATTAATACATCTGAATTTCGGCACACATGCGTGACTATTCCTTCGTACCTCGCATTTGTTATTCATTGTTTTTATATCTCGAGTCCAATTGTTAAGTATGCTGTTCGGAATCCAATCTGGTGTGTCTCCATTCTGGAGTTGTTCCAAATTATGTTGTACCTCACTTAATATCCAGGCCCCATACCCGGAGCAAACTATCTCAGCCTGTAATAGTTTACTTATATGTTTCCCCATCGCATGGCTCAATTTTATTGTCTAGGCATTTCGGCAATGTATGGGCCACTTGTAACAGTTCCCTTTCCGCACCATCTCCCCACCGCAAATGTAGGGCTTGGTTATCCAAGTCCCTCCCCTGTAAACTACTCAAAACTACGCCATTAATTTGTTAACCCGGTCGTATATTGCATACAGGCCTATGGAATTCATCATCATAACCCCTGCCGCATAACCAATGCGTAGTGTTTCCAGTATTCCTCTTTTATTTTTTGACCGCGCCCTGTTCCATTTCTGACATTAAATCACAGGGTAGTGGGTTCCGGGCCTTCAAGGATCCGTTGTGCGAGGCTCTGGTATAGACTTATAGTTTCATTCCCACAGAAGCTAGGAAAAAATGATATCCATTAGGTTTAGGATAAATATTCGCTGCCGCACCCCAAATTATATCCTTTCTTTAGATTATTTTATTACTACCCACCCTCCATTTGCTCCGTTCTGTTCCCACCCTTCTGTTTCTTGTGGGGTGCATTTGGCTGCTTGTTTGCAGCTTGGTCCGCCCAGGCATGAGCTTCTAGAACTGAAATTCCATCCAGTTGGATATCTGCGCCCTTCCCCTTTTGGTCCTATGAACTTGCTCCTGTCCTCGGAATCTACTGGCGCCCATGGCATCGGCAGCCTGCTGCATTAGAACCTTACTTAATACACTATACATAGCCATGCGTTAATACAAGTTCTGTCCTTGCTCCAGTCCTTGGCTGCTGGGATGCATATTTCGACAGTCAAATTAAACAAGGCTAGTTCATGTAGTTGTGTCTTTCCTGTGTGTGCTATATCTCTCGTACTCCATCTGTATTATCAGTGCTTGTTTGGGCCTTAAGGTTCCCAGTATCCTGAGTTTCCAGAGTCGAAGTAGCCGCTGCGGTCTCATCTCGGTGAGTGTTTTATCTGCAAATTTTAAACATATAGCCTGGTCGTCACCAGGTGTTAGGTTCTGGTCGACTCATCTTTTATCCATGCATGTTGCGGTCACTCTGTGAAATCGGAGGTAAGGTTAGGTTGGGTTTGTAGACTACACTTACCCACCGTGGGTTACATTGGCTCTATTGCCAGAGGTGATGGTGCTATGGCTGCGCACTTCACTATCCGTCTGGTCACATTTAAAAAAAAAATCTCTTCCATCTTATTTATCTTAGCTTTTAACTCTTGAATTTGTTTTGTTTGAACATCTTTCTTTGATTTGTATCAGGCGAGTATTATTACATAGGCTAGTTCTGTTTTTGTTTTTATTCTGACTATCCTACCATTTCCTCTGTTAGGTGAGTCTTTTTTATTCTATTAAGAAATCCAAATTAATAATGTCCAGTATAAAACAGCTGTCAATGGAAAGGGTTAACTCCTTTACAGGTTTGTAAGAAGAGCTGATGTCATTACGTGATTTAGCGTAATCATCCGGAAATTTTTTTTTTAAAGTCTTTGTGCCTTCAAAACTTGCTTAGAAATTCGGAATCGGTTAAAACAGCAGAAATCATTAGTAAAGCCGTCATAATAAAAGTATTCTCATCAGGAAAGGCGGCATTTTAGAGTAAACTCCAATGTTTTCTTCTAATTGCCAAAGATTTTTTTTGATTGATTGAAAACGAGACTACACATTTTTAATAGCTATTGTGTTTACTGAAATCCAATTTTCACACACGCTGTGTACATTCTAACATTTCGTTTTATTTTACGGTCCCGTTCACTTGGCAAATCTTGTGGGTTTTTTTTCTCTCTCAGCACAAAATCTAAACATCTGTGCCAGTTCCATTTTCTATAAGAATTTAGAAATTCAGTAAGATTCTCCAATTCCCAGTTTTTTTTCTGTGCTGAGTTCGCATAGCTTAGATCTTTTCTCCTCGTTATTTTCAAAACCCTCCTGCTTGTCTAGACTGTTCGGGACTTTTCTTGATAAACAACGTCCATTTTGGAAATCTTTCAAACTGCAGTGAAGCTTTCTCGTAATTTAAAATCATTATCAATGGAGTTTGTCTTTTACTACTTCAAATTCTTTTTTTTTTCCAATTAAACCAATATCTTTTTCACAGCCGATATCAACTCGTATGTCTTTCCATCGCAACGTAGGCTTTCAGGGCTGCTTTTCATTATCTCAAAATCTCCAGTTTAAAAGTCTTTAAAATGTCTCTTCTAAACTGCTAAAGCTTGCTGTTTTTAACATTTTTCAAAAGTCCTTTTTAGACCTTCGCAGATAGCTCGCCACTCACCCAGGAGTTTGACCTGATCCCTGAAGGTATTTCTAAATTGTTTCCAAACCTATTAGTTTTATATCTCCTTTTTTCTTTAAGAGCTCAGATTTAATTTAATAATTTTTTTTTCAATCCACCTCAATATTTTGTTGTGCCTTCTCTTAATATTTCAAATTTTGTAATTTCAATCTTTATTTAAAACTTTATTTTTGAGCTGGAAGCTTTTTTTTTAAAGTCATTCTTTATCTCATTCCTAGACTAAATTTACGTCTTTCAACCCAATGTAATCAATCATTGCATGTTTTCTTTCAACAAGTGAGTGAGCATGTCAAATAAATTATTTTTTTCAACCACCAGGACCATGTATTTTTTACCTTTTACTCAACAAATCTATCCTTTGTGCATTTCCTAGCTCCGTAACTTATCATCCGAATATATCCACACCTGCGTTCCCAACTTAAAATGTCTCAAAACTTCCCACATACAGGACAACAATACAAAGGGTTAAAAAAAACTTTCACTCTGTTTCGAGAAGTGGGAAGATCCTACATTAATAAGCAGCTGCACCACTTTTCCAAACAGGCTTTTAAAAAACATGAAAAGATAAAAATTCATTCCCCAGTCAAAAAATCACACAACGACTCTCACTCAACGACAAACATTCACAAAAGTCTCTCTTCATTTAACAAAGCTTATTCATTTATTCTTTTCTTTGGCCGGCTCTATTTTTGGGTCCATGATTGCCCATTCCTGCGTCGCCCTGTGGTAAAGAAATATATTATCCTTACACAATTCCTTTTATCCTGACACAATTCCTCGCATCGCCCCGCGATTTAGTTTTACACAATTCCTCGCGTCGCCCTGCGATTTAGTTTTACACAATTACTCGCGTCGCCCCGTGGTAAAAAGGTAGTTTATCTTATCCAGAGCCTAGGCGGGCCAAGTGATATACAAGGTCGACGTCGTACCTAACTTGGACACTTATTTTCTAAGTTTAAAATGTATTCGACAGATTGACCTGGATCTCATTCAGACGCTACCTGAGAACCAATGAGTGGCCAAACGTTCCTCAAACTTTTGGATGCGAGAAAACCGACGTGATATTTAATGAATACCTACTCCAGTGGCCATTTTCCTCCCGTCTCATCCAAGGCTAGTTTAGTTCTTAATTCACAAGCTTCCGGCAGTCGTCCGTTGGGATCCCACTTCTGACACCAATTGTTGCTCCGGATTCTTTTCCCTCAATCTGTTTTAGCGAATGCACTGATTCGAACACTTTAAAGTTTCGTTCAGACTGACGTTATTCAGACTTCATCGATGAAGGGTCTTGCTCTGATAAAGGGGCACCGACTTAATGAGTCTGTCAAATTCATCAGAGCAAGCAAATATCATTACAAATTCAATACATTAATAAAGTTCGTGAATGGTACAACCCCTTTTTATTTGTCCTATCACATCAGCTACCGTGGCATAGATACAAGCTAAATTAGTTATTTACACAGTTAATTAAGCAATGCCCCTAATCATGAGAGAAGGTTAAGTCATCTCCAGCTTATCTTTGTTTTGCAGTCAAGGAAGACACAGTTCTGCTTCTCTGGGTATTCCCACAGTTTAGCTCCAACATCTGTTGCTACATTCCCATGATCAGACGGTTCCTCAAGGTTGTTTAACAAAGACAAGTCACTCATTGTTTTCCCCGACACTGAAATCGAAAGAGTCAGCAATAACATGAGCAGCCATTTAAGAAAGAGTTAATACATTTGAAATTAGTACGGATAAGACATATAAAGTTGGTAGCTACAGTGATACAGGTTCTCATGATCTCACTGGGCCCCGGGTGACACACTGTCTGATCTCACTGGGCACCGGCTTACACACTGTCTGATCTCACTGGGCCCACCCCCGGGTTACACACTGTCTGATCTCACTGGGCCCACCCCGGGGTTACACACTGTCTGATCTCACTGGGCCCACCCCCGGGTTACACACTGTCTGATCTCACTGGGCTCTCGGGTTACACATTGTAGAATCTCACTGGGCCCACCCCCGGGTTACAAACTGTCTGATCTCATTGGGCCCACCCACGGTTTACACACCGTCTGATCTCACTGGGCCCACCCCCGGGTTACACACTGTCTGATCTCACTGGGCCCCCGGGTTACACAGTCTGATCTCACAAGCCCACCACCGGGTTACACACTGCCTGATCTCACTGGGCCCACCCCCGGGTTACACACTGTCTGATCACACTGGGCCCACCCCCGGGTTACACACTGTCTGATCTCACTGGGCCCACACCCGGGTTACACACTGTCTGATCTCACTGGGCCCACCCCCGGGTTACACACTGTCTGATCTCATTTGGCCCACCTACGGTTTACACACTGTCTGATCTCACTGGGCCTACCCCCGGGTTACACACTGTCTGATCTCACTGGGCCCACCCCCGGGTTACACACTGTCTGATCTCACTGGGCCCACCCACGGTTTACATACTGTCTGATCTCACTGGGCCCACCCCCGGGTTACATACTGTCTGATCTCACTGGGCCCCCGGGTTACACACTGTCTGATCTCACTGGGCCCACCCCCGGGTTACATACTGTCTGATCTCACTGGGTCCACCCCCGGGTTACACACTGTCTGATTTCACTGGGCCCACCCCCGGGTTACACACTGTCTGATCGCACTGGGCCCACCCCCGGGTTACACACTGTCTGATCTCACTGAGCCTACCCCCGCGTTACACACTGTCTCATCTCACTGGGCCCACCCCCGGGTTACACACTGTCTGATCTCACTGGGCCCACCCCCGGGTTACACACTGTCTGATCTCACTGGGCCCACCCACGGTTTACACACTGTCTGATCTCACTGGGCCCACCCACGGTTTACACACTGTCTGATCTCACTGGGCCCACCCCCGGGTTGCTCACTGTCTGATCTCATTGGGCCCACCCCCCGGGTTACAAACTGTCTGATTCCATGGGACCCCGCGTTACACACTGTCTGATCTCCCTGGGCCCCCGGTTACATAATGTCTGGGCCCAGTGATGGTATCAGTATCTCCCACATGTCCCAAAGCCCCAGCTCCGGGCCTGTGTTAAGTTCTGGATTTCAGTTCACAGTAAAATCCCGGCTCCCCGCCTGAGATTGCACATTGTGAGCGGTGCGGCTGGGACTTTACTGCGCCACTTTCTCCGCCAGCTGCAGACTGGGCCCCCGCCCTCCCTCCATCCCTGGGCCGTGCCCTGTATTGTGAGCCGGGATCTGATGCTGACAGTATGCGGCCCGCTTTCGCCGCTCAGTTACAGCCCCTTACTGTTAGTTTACAGTCCCTGGGTGTGTGATAGAAAGCCTCAGACCTGACACCGCGCCATTTGCTTCGCTGTCCCGGCCCCGCCCACACAGCCCCTGAGCCCAGCAGCAGGAATGCTTCAATGTGAGAGAATAAAGAGAGAAGGTGCTGGGAACAGTCAGCCTGAGAGCTCAGGCAGTGTGTGTGGGTGGAGAGAGAATGGATCTGAGGGAAGTTCTTTGTCATTGGCCTGACATTCAGGGGTACGGGACTTTAGCTGCTGCTGGGGGCAGTGCAGCTCAACCCTAACATCTGTGCTTGGGCACAAGATGAAAGTTTACGGGTTTGGGTTAATATATTAGCACGGATAGAGGATTGGGTGACAAGCAGAAAACAGAGAGTCGGGATAAATGGTTAATTCTCTGGTTGGCAATCAGTAACTCGTGGAGTGCCGCAGGGATCAGTGCTGGGACCCCAACTATTTACAATCTATAGTAATGACTTGGAAGATGGGACTAGGTGCAGCGTAGCCAAGTTTGCAGATGATACAAAGAATGGAGGAAGGGTAATGTGTGAGGAGGACATAAAGAGACTGCAGGAGGACATAAGCAGGCTAAGTGAGTGCGCAAGGATTTGGAAGATGGAGTATAATGTTGGAAAGTGTGAGGTCATGCACTTTGGCAGAAAAAAATGAAAGAGCAAGTTATTATTTAAATGGAGAAAGATTGCAAAGTGCTGCAGTACAACGGGACCTGGGGGTACTTGTGCATGAAACACAAAAGGATAGTATGCAGGTACAGCAAGCTATCAGGCAGGCCAATGGACACTTGGCCTTTATTGCAAAGTGGATGGAGTATAAAAGCAGGGAAGTCTTGTTACAACTGTACAGGGTATTGGTGAGGCCACACCTGGAATACTGTGTGAAGTTTTGGTTTCCATATTTACGAAAGGATATACTTGCTGTGGAGGTAGTTCAGAGAAGGTTCACTCGGTTGATTCCAGAGATGAGGGGATTGACTTATGAGGAAAGGTTGAGTAGGTTGTGTCTCCACTCATTGGAATTCAGAAGAATGAGAGGTGATCTTTACGAAACGTACAAGATTATGAGGGAGCTTGACAAGGTGGATGCAGAGATGATGTTTCTACTGATGGGGGAGACTAGAACTAGCGAGCATGATCTTAGAATAAGGGGCCGCCCATTTAGAACTGAGATGAGAAATTTCTTCTCTCAAAGGGTTATGAATCTGTGGAATTCGCTGCCTCAGAGAGCAGTGGAAGCTGGGATATTAAGAAACTGACTATTTCTGTCTAAATTTATTTAAGCGATAAGGGGATAAGTGGTTATGGGGACCGTGCAGGGAAGTGGAGCTGAGTCCATGATTGGATCAGCCACGATCATATTAAATGGTGGAGCAGGTTCAAGGGGCCTTATGGCCTACTCCTGCTCCTATTTCTTATGTTCTTCTGTTCTTATTTATTGAAAATATACAGGACTGTTTCCTGACTGAACATGTTAATGAAGTAGCTGAGGAAAATCATATTTTGTATGTGGTGTTTAGTCGTGAGCCTCAGAACTATCAAAGACTGTATTGGGCCACTGAATGGTGTTCAAGGACAGGTTGCAAAGCACTCTCTGAGTATGGCGGTAATACCGTGCATCAGTCTTCACCCTTGAAGATCATGCTCAAATATTAGAATTTAATAATGCTAGTTTTTCTCAGTAACATTAACAAAGATAAGCATATTGTTTTTGAAAAAATTAAGAACTTAAACATATATAGAGCAGCCACCCGAGAGTCCTCCGGGAGATGGGACATGTGCTGTGTGAGGATCCTCCGGGAGATGGGAGATGTGCTGTGTGAGCCCCTCCGGGAGATGGGGCATGTGCTGTGTGAGCCCCTCCGGGAGATGGGACATGTGCTGTGTGAGGGTCCTCCGGGAGATGGGACATGTGCTGTGCGAGCCCCTGGCCGATATGTTTAATAGCTCACTGCACTATGGAATGGTTCCTGCAGATCGGAAGGAGGTTAAATAATCCCCATTTTTAGAACAATGTGACAAGGCAGACCTGGGTAACTATAAGTCCATCAGTTTAACATCAGTAATAGGTAAGATGCTTGAAAGAATCATAAGGGATGCAATACATTAATTGGATAGGGGGGGACATATTAGGGACACCCAACATGGCTTCATTAAAAAAAAAGGTCATATCTCACAACTCTAATTGTATTTTTTGAAGAAGTTACAAAGTTGGTTGATGAGGGAAGCCCAGTGGACATTGTCGACTTAGATTTCCAAAACCCTTTTGACAAGGTACCGCACAAGATGCTTCTCGATAAGATTGGAGCCTCTGGTATTCGTGAAATATATTGAGCTGGATACAGAACTGGCTGGCAGGATGTATGTAAAGAGCAGTTATAGATGGATATGGATCTGTTTGGAGTACAGTCACCAGTGGTGACCTGCAGGAATCAGTGCTGGGACCGTTGCTTTTTACTATTTTTATTTATGATCTGGATTTTGGGGTTGGGGGCACAATTTTGAAATGATACCAAGATCTGTGCGAGTGCTCGAACTGTAGAAGTGGCTCGTCTGATTCAGGCAGATCTTAAAGTGTTGGGACACAGGCCTCATGACTGGAAAATGATGTATAACTTAGATAAGTTCAGTGTTATGCATGTGGGCAGGGCAAATGCTCAACATTCATAAACCTCCAGGGAAAGGCATTAAAGATGGTGGAGATAGAAAGAGATTTAGACATTCTAGTGAATACATCTTTAAAGGTACACGAGAAATGCAGTGTAGCGACAGTTAGAGCAAATAGGGTGTTTGGGTGTATCCATAGGACAATTGAGTATAAGGTGAGGCGTACTGTTTTGTCCGAGTACAAGATCTTAGTCAGGCCACACTTGGAATGTTGTGTCCAGTTTTGGTCTCCTCACATGGTGGGTGATATTGAGGTTCTGGAAAGGGCCACTCGACTAATTCCAAGTTACCAAGGTAGGTTAAAAGAGTTGGGACTCTTTACCATAGAGCAGCGTAGACTTACGGCGATATGATTGTGGTTTATAAGATAATGAAGGTGAAAGGGAGTGTTCCAGCTGACCGTTTATTTCAATTAAGTAGGTTAGACAGGACCAGGGAAACAAATTTCAGTTGCACAATGCTAGATCGAGGTTAGACATCAGGAGGTGGTTCTTTTCCCAGAGAACAGTAGACCTCTGGAACAAGCTGCCCTCTCATGTGGTGGATGCAGACTCACTGAATTCCTACAAGTAAAAGCTGGATTTGTTTCTGGCTGCGGCGGAGATTAACACTTACAGAAGATAGGTACTGCAGGGAGTTTAATGGCCAGAGTGATCTCCTGAACTAGTTTCGATCACTTCGATGACTTGAAGAGGAATTTCCAACATTTTATTTTCCCAAATTGTCCGAAGTTTGTTTTTAATCAGTACTTTTGCCTCTCCCAGGAGATCACATGGATTCGGGTGGAGTGGAGTGTATACGCTGTGACAGGATTGATGGACCAGATGGTCTTTACCTGTGCATCACTTATCGTATGTATTAAAACGTTTCCCCTACACTGTCCCATCGAACAATCCCAGGGAAGGTACAGCACTGATTAGATTCAAAGTAAAGCACCTCTACACTATCTCAGCAAACAATCCCAGGGCATGTACATCAGGTACAGCACGGCTTAGATACAGAATAAATCTCAGGCCCCGAATTAGAGCCCACAGGCCCCGTGGTGACCGGCCCGGGTGAGCGGGGTCACTGGCGTTCATCTTGCACATGGCGGGATCAGGGCGCATGCACGGCCATCTTGGTTCAGGAACAGAGAGTGGGTGGGGCTTCAGGTCTCTGTTCCCAACTGGGTCCCAGTGCCCGGGAGATGGAGCATACTGGGCAACACATTTTTCATCATCATAGATTCAGAGACTGGTTACAACATGGAAGGGGGCCATTTGGCCCATCGAGCCCATGCCGGCTATCTACAAGAGCTTCTACTAATCCCACTCGAGCTACTCTGTCCACACCTCTCATGATTTTGAACACCTCTCTCAAATCTCCTCTCAATCTTCTCTGTTCTGAGAACAACCCCAACTTCTCCAGACTATCCACGTAACTGAAGTCCCTCATCCCTGGAATCATTCTCGTAAATCTTTTCTACACGCTCTCAAAAGGCCTTCGTATACTTACTAAAATGCCGTAACCAGAATTTCTCCACCTCAGTCAACAAGCTCCCCGCTGGAGAGGAACTAAACTACAGAACCAGTGGGATCCTGTTCAACCTTCATCGTCTCCAGGCCAGGTCCAAGACCACCCCAATCTCTGTCGTTGAGCGACCGAAAGCTGACAATACATGTGTCTGCTCACATACAGAGGCTGAACTCCAAGTCATAGTCAACGTATTTACGGATGTTTAGGGCCTTACACTAAACGTCCGTAAGACAAAGGTCCTCCACCAACCTGTAATCTACCACAAAGCACTCCCGACCCGCCCCGCCCCTCCACAGTCAGCAAGATCCACGGCGCGGCCCTGGACAACGTGGACCATTTCCCATACTTCAGGAACCTCCTATCAACAAGAGCACACATTGATGACGAGAATCAACACCGACTCCAGTGCAGCCTTCGGCCGCCTGAGGAAAAGAGGGTTTGAAGTGCACGCCCTCAAATTTGCGACTAAGCTCATGGTCTACAGGGCTGTAGTAATACCCACCTCCTGTATAGCTCAGAGACATGGACCATGTACAGTAGGTATATCACCCCCAGCACCAGCTCATGGTCTACAGGGCTGTAGTAATACCCACCCTCCTGTATGGCTCAGAGACATGGACCATGTACAGTAGGTATATCACCCCCAGCACCCAGCTCATGGTCTACAGGGCTGTAGTAATACCCACCCTCCTGCATGGTTCAGAGACATGGACCATGTACAGTAGGTATATCACCCCCAGCACGCAGCTCATGGTCTACAGGGCTGTAGTAATACCCACCCTCCTGTATGGCTCAGAGACATGGACCATATACAGTAGGTATATCACCTCCAGCACCCAGCTCATGGTCTACAGGGCTGTAGTAATACCCACCTCCAGTATGGCTCAGATACATGGACTATGCACAGCAGTTTTCTCACCCCCAGCACCCAGCTCATGGTCTACAGGGCTGTAGTAATACCCACCCTCCTGTATGGCTCAGATACATGGACTATGTACAGTAGGTATCTCACCCCCAGCAGCCAGCTCATGGTCTACAGGGCTGTAGTAATACCCACCCTCCTGTATGGCTCAGAGACATGGACTATGTACAGTAGGTATCTCACCCCCAGCACCCAGCTCATGGTCTACAGGGCTGTAGTAATACCCACCCTCCTGTATGGCTCAGAGACATGGACTATGTACAGTCGACACCTCAAGTCGCTGGAGAAATACCACCAACGATTTCTCCGCAATATCCTGCAAATTCCCTGGGAGGACAGACACACCAACGTTAGAGTCGTCGACCAGGCCAACATCCCCAGCATTGAAGCACTGACCACATTTGATCAGCTCTGCTGGGCAGGCCACATTGTCAGCACGCCAGACATGAGACTCCCAAAGCAAACACTCCACTCGGAACTCCTTCACAGCAAATGAGCCAAAGGTGTGGCAGAGGAAACGTTACAAGGACACCCGCAAAGTCTCCCTGATAAAGTGCAACATCCCCATCGACACCTGGGAGTCCCTGGCTAAAGACCGCCCTAAGTGGAGGAAGATCATCCAGGAGGGCGCTGAGTACCTCGAGTTTCATCGCCGAGAGCATGCAGAAATTAACCGCAGGCATCAGAAAGAATGTGCGGCAAACCTGTCCCACCCACCCCTTCCCTCAACGACTATCTGTCCCACCTGTGACATGGACTGTGGCTCTCGTTTTGGACTGTTCAGCCACCTAAGGACTCAATTTTAGAGTGGAAACATGTCTTCCTCGATCCGAGGGACTGCCTATGATGATGATGATGAACCAGAATTGGACACAATACTCCAGTTGAGGCCGAACCAGAGTTTTCTGCAGGTTCAACATAATATCCACACTTCTGTACTCTATACCTCTATTCATGAGCCGAGGGTCCCGAAAGTTTTTGTAACCACTTTCTCAACCAGTGCTGCCACCTTCAGTGATTGGTGCACATATACTCCTGGGTCTCTCTGCACCCCTTTAGTTTATATTTACTCTCCTCTTTCTTCCTCCCAAAATGTATCACTTTTGAACTTTTTTGCATTAAATTTCATCTGCCACATCTGCCCATTCCACCAGCCTGTCTATGTCTTTCTGAAGTCTATCAGCATCCTCCTCACTGTTCACTGTACTTCCAAGTTTTGTGTGAGCTGTAGATTTGGAAATTGTGCCCTGTACATCCAAGTCTAGGTCATTAATATAGATTTAAAAAAGCAGTGGCCCCAATACCGACCCCTGGGGAACACCACTTCCTCCAGTCTGAAAAACAACCGTTCACCACTACTCTGTGTGTGTCACTTAGCCACTTTCATATCCATCCTGCCACTGTCCCCGTCATTCCATGGGCTTCGATTTTGCTGGTATTGGTAACACGCCTGGGATCACTAAACACAAAACCCAGTCTGTTAATCACTTTCAGCTACTGGACTTAGCATGTGTCTCACAGCATCTCTTCTACCTTCAATATGTGAATAGAGCATCACGCCTGTAAACCTGGTTTACGTTTATATCCACTCAGCAAATCGATTTAAGAAACCCTGTAGACCAATGAGACACTGTTAAGGTGCCAGTGTGCTACTAGTTTGATTGGCATTTTGCCTGTAATGGACTCTGTATCTTGGTCTCCAAGGAAGGATATACCTGCATTGGAGGCAGTTCAGAGAAGGTTCACGAGGTTGATTCCGGAGATGAGGGAATTTACTTATGAAGATAGCTTGAGTAGGTTGGGCCTAAGCACATTGGAGTTCAGAAGAATGAAAGGTGATTTTATCAAAACATAAGATAATGAGGGGGCTTGACAAGGTGGATGCAGACAGGATATTTCCACTTATATGGGAAACTAAAACTAGGGGACATAGTCTTAAAATAAGGGGCCACCCAATTAAAACTGAGATAAGGAATTTCTTCGCTGAGGGTTGTAAATCAATGGAATTCTCTGCCCAGGAGAGCTGTGGAGGCTGTGTCTTTGAATATATTTAAGGCGGAGATAGAGAGATGTTTGAGCGATAAGTGAGTAAAGGCTTATGGGGAGTGGGCAGGGAAGTGGAACTGAGTCCATGATCAGATCAGCCATGACCTTATTGAATGGCGGAGCAGGCCCGAGGTGCCAAATGGCCTACTCCAGCTCCCATTTCTTATGTTCTCATGTTCTAATTGAACATTTCTCCCAGGGTAACCTTATCTGTAATGAAATATGTGTCTTTTAATAAGCCTCAGGTCCTTGCTCATGTCTGCTGCAGATTCCGGAGTTGATGGGATTGACTTATGACGAGAGGTTGAGTAGGGTGGGCCTATACACATAGGAGTTCAGAAGAATGAGGTGATCTCAGTGTGTCCCTGAAGGACTGTGTCCAGGCTGAATTTCTGTTCCCCCGAGTAAGATCCTCCCCATAGATTGTCCTTTCTCAACTCCAGCCAGGTGATGCTAAACACTCAGGTGGGAAAGACAAAAAACCACAGCAACGTGTTTAAAGCAACACTAATTTATATGTCTGTATCCCAAATATTAAACCCCTTTCCAGTTACAGGATTTATTAACATCAGCGTTACAGGAGTTATAAACCCCAACTATCAAAATGAAGTCAATGCAGTCCAGAATGCGATTAACAGCAGAATCCAACCCCTGCGTTCACTTGTGAACTCGCTGGTGTGTCAGCAGGTCGGATGATGTAGAGAATCCCTTCCCACAGTCGGAGCAGGTGAACGGCCTCTCCCCAGTGTGAACTCGCTGGTGTATCAGCAGGTTGGATGACCGAGTGAATATCTTCCCACAGTCGGAGCAGGTGAATGGCCTCTCCCCAGTGTGAACTCGATGGTGTATCAGCAGGTTGGATGACTGAATGAATCCCTTCCCACATTCGGAGCAGGTGAACGGTCTCTCCCCAGTGTGAACTCGCCGATGTGTTTCCAGCTGGGATGGCTAGTTGAAACGTTTCCCACAATCCCCACATTTACACAGTTTCTCCCCAGTGTGACTGCACTTGTGTCTCTCCAGGTTGGATGACTGACTGAAGCCTTGTCCACACACAGAGCACGTGTACCGTTTCTCCCCACTGTGAACGGTGCCTTCTGCTTCCATGGTCAAAAGCTGATGATATTCCAGTCCCGATGTACCGAGTGACCGTCAGATCTTGAGGTGATGTTTGGTTTGAGCTTCCAGTCTACAAATCCTCCCCTTTTAACACCCTGTAAAGTGAATTTCAAACAGGAAAAGGGAGTGTGAGAGAGAACCCACAAAAACACAAAGGCAGGTTGTGAAATTGAGCTTAATGAATCTGTTCATTTGTGGGGCCGGCACTAGAAAAAAGTGAACATGAAAGCTGCCGGATTGTCGTAAAAACACATCTGGGTCACTGCTGTCCTTCAGGGAAGAGAACCCGGGGACCGAGAGCCGCACTTGGTGTTGCCCGGGGACTGAGAGCCACACTCGGTGTTGCCCGGAGACTGAGAGCTCACTCGGTGTTGCCCGGGGACTGAGAGCCACACTCGGTGTTGCCCGGGGACTGAGAGCCACACTCGGTGTTGCCCGGGGACTGAGAGCCGCACTCGGTGTTGCCCGGGGACTGAGAGCCGCACTCGGTGTTGCCCGGGGACTGAGAGCCACACTCGGTGTTGCCCGGGGACTGAGAGCCACACTCGGTGTTGCCCGGGGACTGAGAGCCACACTCGGTGCTGCCCGGGGACTGAGAGCCACACTCGGTGTTGCCCGGGGACTGAGAGCCACACTCGGTGTTGCCCGGTGACTGAGAGCCGCACTCGGTTAAAAAGAAGGCAGACAAAAAGCAGGAAACTATAGACCAGTTCGCCTAACATCTGTGGTTGGGAAAATGTTGAAGATTTCATTCTTAAAGAAGCATTAGCACGACATTTGGAAAAGCATAATTCAGTCAGGCAGTCAGCATGGATTATGAAGGGGAAGTTAAGTTTGACAAATTTGCTGGAATTCTTTGAGCATGTAATGAACAGGGTGGATAAAGTGGGTGTGGTGTATTTGGACTCCCAGAAGGCATTTGACAAGGTGCCATATAAAAGATTACTGCACAAGATAAAAGTTCACGGGCTGGGGGTAATATATTAGCATGGATCGAGGTTTGGCTAACTAACAGACAGCAGAGAGGTTGGGTGAATAGTTCATTCTTGGGTTGGCAATCAGTAACTAGTGGGGTGCCGCAGGGATCAGTGCTGGGACCCCAACTATTTACAATCGATATTAACGACTTGGAAGAAGGGACCGACTGTCACGTAGCCAAGTTTGCTGGCGATATAAAGATGGGAGGAAAAGCAATGTGTGAGGAGGACACAAATAATCTGCAAAAGGACACAGACAGGCTAAGTGAGTGGGCAAAAATTTGGCAGATGGAATATAATGTTGGAAAGTGTGAGGTTATGCATTATGGCAGAAAAGAAATCAAGGATCAAGTTATTATTTAAATGGAGAAAGATTGCAAAGTGCTGCAGTACAGCGGGACCTGGGGGTACTTGTGCATGAAACACAAAAGGTTGGTATGCAGGTACAGCAGGTGATCAGGAAGGCCAACTGAATCTTGGCCTTTATTGCAAAGGGGTTGGAGTATAAAAACAGGGAAGTCTTGCTACAGTTATACAAGTTATTGGTGAGACCACACCTTGAATACTGCGTGCAGTTTTGGTTTCCATATTTATAAAAGGATATACTTGCTTTGGAGGAAGTTGAGAGAAGGTTCACTCGGTTGATTCCGGAGATTAGGGGGTTGACTTATGAGAAAAGATTGAGGAGGTTGGGCCTCTACTCATTGAATTCAGAAGAACGAATGAGAGGTGATTTATCAAAACGTATAAGATAATGAGGGGGCTTGACAAGGTGGTAGCAGAGAGGATGTTTTCACTGATCGGGGAGACTACAACTAGGGGGCATAATCTTAGAATAAGGAGCCCCCATTTAAAACTGAGATGAGGAGGAATTTCTTCTCTCAGAGGGTTATAAACCTGTGGAATTCGCTGCCTCAGAGACCTGTGGAAGCTGGGACATTGAATATATTTAAGACAGAGATAGACATTGTCTTAACTGATAAGGGAATAAGGGGTTATGGGGAGCGGGCAGGGAAGTGGTCCTCAGTCCATAATCGGATCAGCCATGATCGTATTAAATGGTGGAGCAGGCTCGAGGGGCCGTATGCCTACTCCTGCTCCTATTTCTTATGTTCTTATTTTCTTATATAGTGGGTGTCTGGTATGGGAGTGTGGATTTGATTCTGTTTCTGTCCATCTCTGGTATGTGGATGAGGGTTTTACTCTGTATGTTAGTTTCTGATACGAGAGCGTGGGTTTTATCCAGTACCTGTCAATTTCTGGTAATTGTCTGTGGGTTTCATTCTGTAACAAAAAGGGCCACATTACAACAATAAGAGTGTTTAAAAAAAACAAGCCTGAAGGCTCTGAGTCTCAAAGCGAGGAGCATTCGTAATAAGGTGGACGAATTAACTGCACAGATAGCTGTTAACGGATATGATGTAATTGGGATTACTGAGACATGGCTCCAGGGTAACCAAGGCTGGGAACATAACATCCAGGGGTATTCAATATTCAGGAAGGATAGCCAGAAAGGAAAAGGAGGTGGGGTAGTGTTAATGGTTAAAGAGGAGGTTAATGCAATAGTAAGGTAGGACATTAGCTGGGATAATGTGGAATCTATATGGGTAGAGCTGCGAAACACCAAAGTGCAGAAAACGTTAGTTGGGGTTATGTACAGACCACTAAACAGTAGTAGGGAGGTTGGGGATGGCATCAAACAGGAAATTAGGCATGCGTGCAATAAGGGTACAGCAGTTATCATGGGTAACCTTAACCTCGATATTGATTGGGCTAACCAAACTTAGCAATACTGTGGAGGAGGTTTTTCTGGAGTGCCTCAGGGATGATTTTCTAGACCAATATGTTGAGGAACCAACTGGAGAGCAGGCCATCCTAGACTGGGTCTTGTGTAACGAGAGAGGATTAATTAGCAATCTGGTCATGCGTGGCCCCTTGGGGAAGAGTGACCATAATATGGTAGAATTCTTCATTAAGCTGGAGAGTGACACAGTTAACTCAGAGACTAGGGTCCTGAACTTAAAGGAAACTTCAATGGTATGAGACGTGATTTGGCTAGGATAAACTGGTGAATGATACTTAAAGGGTTGACGGTGGATAGGCAATGGCAGACATTTAAAGATCACATGGATGAATTACAACTACTGCACATCCCTGTCTGGCATAAAAATAAAACCGAAAAGGTGGCTCAACCGTGGCTAACAAGAGAAATTAGGGACAGTGTTAAATCCAAGGAAGAGGCATATAAATTGGCCAGAAAAAGCAGCAAACCTGAGGACTGGGAGAAATTTAGAATTCAGCAGAGGAGGACAAAGGGTCTAATTAGGAGGGGGAAAATAGAGTATGAGAATAAGCTTGCAGGGAACATAAAAACTGACTGCAAAAGCTTCTATAGATATGTGAAGAGAAAAAGATTGATGAAGACAAACATGGTCCCTTGCAGTCAGAATCAGGTGAATTCATAATAGGTAACAAGGAAATGACAGACCAATTGAACAAATACTTTAGTTCTGTCTTCACGAAGGAAGACACGAATAACCTCCCAAAATTACTAGGGGACCGAGGGTCTAACAGGAAGGAGGAACTGAGGGAAATCCTTATTAGTCAGCAAATGGTTGTTGGGAAACTGATGGAACTGAAGGCCGATAAATCCCCAGGGCCTGATAGTCTGCATCCCAGAGTAGTTAAAGAAATGGCCCTAGAAATAGAAGATGCATTGGTGGTCATTTTCCTGAATTTCATGGACTATGGATCAGTACCTGTGGATTGGAGGGTAGCTAATGTAACCCCACTTTTTAAAAAAAGGAGGGGGAGAGAAAACGGAATTATAGACCGGTTTGCCTGACATCGGTGTGGGGAAAATGCTGGAATCAATTATTAAAGATGTAATAGCAGAGCATTTGGAAAGCAGTGACAGGATCAGTTCAAGTCAGCATGGATTTATGAAAGGGAATTCATGCTTGACATATCTTCGAGAGTGTTTTGAGGATGTAACTAGTAGAGTGGATAAGGGAGAACCAGTGGATGTGGTGTATTTGGAATTTCAAAAGACTTTTGACAAGGTCCCACACAAGAGATTAGTGTGCAAAATTAAAGCACATGGTATTGGGGGTAATGTATTGACGTGGATAGAGAACTGGTTGGCAGACAGGAAGCAAAGAGTAGGAATAAACGGGTCTTTTTCAGAATGGCAGACAGTGACTAGTGGGGTGCTGCAAGGTTCAGTGCATTGATCCCAACTATTTACAATATATATTAATGATTTAGACGATGGAATTGAAGGTAATATCTCCAAGTTTGCAGATGACACTAAGCAGGGTGGCAGTATGAGCTGTGAGTAGGATGCTAAGAGGCTGCAGAGTGACTTGGACAGGTTAGGTGAATGGGCAATTGCATGGCAGATGCAGTATAATGTGGATTATTGTGAGGTTATCCACTTTGGTGGCAAAAACAGGAAGGCAGATTATCTGAATGGTGAGAGATTAGTAAGATGGGAGGTGCAAATAGACCTGGGTGTCATGGTACATCAAGTCACTGAAGGTAGGCATGCAGGTCCAGCAGGCAGTAAAGAAAGCAACTGGCATGCTGGCCTTCATAGCGAGGGGGTTTGAGTATAGGAGCAGGGAGGTGTTACTGCAGTTGTACAGGGCCTTGGTGAGGCCACACTTTGGGTATTATGTGTAGTCTTGGTCTATTAATCTGAGCAAGGACTTGCTTGCTATTGAGGGAGTGCAGCGAAGGTTCACCAGACTAATTCCCGGGATGGCAGGACTGACATATGAAGAAAGACTGGATCAGCTAGGCTTACACTCACTGGAATTTAGAAGAATGAGAGGGGATCTCATAGAAACATATAAAATAATGACGGGACTGGACAGGTTAGAGGCAGGAAGAATGTTCCTGATGTTGGGGAAGTCCAGAATCAGGGTCACAGTCTAAGGATAAGGGATAAGCCATATCGGACTGAAATGAGGAGAAACTTTTTCACCCAGAGAGTGGTAAACCTGTGCAATTCTCTACCACAGAAAGTTGTGTAATCCAGTTGGTTGGATATATTCAAGAGGGAGTTAGATGTGGCCCTTACGGCTAAGGGGATCAGGGGGTATAGAGAGAAAGCGGGAGTGAGGTACTGAAGTTGCATGATCAGATTGAATGGTGGTGCAGGCTAGAAGGGCCGAATGGCCTACTCCTGCACCTATTTTCGATGTTTCTTTCCATTCTTGGTGTGTGAGTGTGTTCTGCGCTGTATCTGTCCATCTCTGTTATGTGAATGTCAGTTCCACTCCATACCCGTCATTCTCCAGTATGTTAGTATTGTTTTACTGTGTACCACCAATTCCTGATAGAGTATTGGTTTTACTTTCGAACTGTCAATTTGTGTTATGGAGGTGAGTATTTATGCTGAATCTGTCGGTCTCTGGTAAATGAGTCTGAGTTTTACTCTGTATCTATCTGTCTCTGGTATGTGAGTGTGGGCCTTTATCTGTATCTCTCCATTTCTGTTATGGGAG
This sequence comes from Pristiophorus japonicus, assembly GCF_044704955.1. Classification (NCBI taxonomy): domain Eukaryota; kingdom Metazoa; phylum Chordata; class Chondrichthyes; family Pristiophoridae; genus Pristiophorus; species Pristiophorus japonicus. The sequence continues at coordinate 693,309 of NW_027252461.1, forward strand.
CCTGGGTTTTATTCTGTACCTGTCAAGTTCTGATCTGTGATTGTGGGCCTCACTCTATACCTGCCAGTTTCTGTTTAATTGTGAGTGTACATACCTTTGTACCTGTTAGTTTCTGGAATGAAAGAGAGATCTTTACCCTGTACCTGTCAATTACTGGTTCGTGAGTCTGGGCATGTCACTGTATGTCAATTTATGTTAAGGGAATATGGATTTTAACATGTCAGCCTCTGATATGTGAGTATGGGTTTTATACTGTATCTCCTAGTCTCTGATATGTGAGTGTGGGTTTTATACTGTATCTCTCAGTCTCTGATATGTGAGTGTGGGTTTTATACTGTATCTCTCAGTCTCTGATATGTGAGTGTGGGTTTTATACTGTATCTCTCAGTCTCTGATATGTGAGTATGGGTTTTATACTGTATCTCTCAGTCTCTGATATGTGAGTGTGGGTTTTATACTGTATCTCTCAGTCTCTGATATGTGAGTATGGGTTTTATACTGTATCTCTCAGTCTCTCATATGTGAGTGTGGGTTTTATACTGTATCACTCAGTCTCTCATATGTGAGTGTGGGTTTTATACTGTATCACTCAGTCTCTGATATGCAAGTGTGTGTATTTTTCTGTAATTGTCAGGTTTTGGTGTGTGTTGAGGTTTAATCTGTGCCTCTCAGTTTCTGCTGTGGTAGTCTGAGTTTAATCTGTATTTTCCAGTCTCTGGTATGTGAACGTGAGAATCAATGTTAATTTTTACCTGTATTTCTCTGATATGTGAGTGAAGATTTTGCGTTCTCCATGTCATTGTTCAGATGTGTGTGTGTGGGTTTTACTCTGCCCCGATCAGTTCCTGCGATGCAAGTAACAATTTTACTTACTGCCTTTCAGTTTTCCGATATGTGCCCATGGGATTAACACTTTACCTGTCACTCTCTGGTATGTAAGTGGGGATTTTATTCTGTTACTGTCACTTGCATATATGTGGGTGTGTGTTGTATACTGTATCTGTCAGTCTATGGTACGGGAATGTGGGTTTTATTCTGCACCTGTCATCTTCTGGTATGTTCGGGGGGTTAAATACTGAATCCGTCAGATTCTGAAACATGAATATGGCTTTTGCTCTGTACCCGTCAGCTTCTGATATGCGAGTGTGGTTTATACTTTCTGTTTGTCATTTTTTCTGATAGATGATTGTGTTTTATTCTCTACCTGCCAGTTTCTGGCAAGTGTGTGTGAGTGTTTAATGTACCTGTCAGTGTGATCTGTTTCAATGGTGAAACAGTATCTGATTCTACTGCTCCATGTGGCTGTAAGATTCACAATGTAACTCTGCCACTTCAGATCACTGTGGGACTGACAGCTTCTGCTGTCTGTGACAATAGGATTGAGGCCAGTTCTGTGTCTCTGCGCTCTGTGAGTGATAATCTACTTACTGTGTGTGAGAAGGAGCTGTTCCTTGTATTCTGCGTCGAGGAATGATCACATTTGTTCTGGCTAGTTGAAGAATTTTGCTGTGAGAATAATAATACGAGAACATTATTAGCTCTAAGATATGGATGCGGGGACAATACGATGTATCTGAGGGAGTGACAATGTAGCTCTCGATCATCAGCAATACGGTTTTGGGGAACTCAGTTCACCGAAATATAACGCGTCTTTAAAATATCTTCTCCCACACTTCTCTCCTGGTACCTGCAATAGATGCACTTTGTGAAATTCCCCACATCCTCACTGTCAGACTGTTTTTCCACTGCTCACTGCCCAAGAACAACAGACACGGTGAGATTGGAACTGAATCAGGAACACTCACTACTGATTTGGGAAAGAAAGCAGCAATGATTTGAAAGAGCGAGTGGTTTACTTTCTCTGTTATCTTACACTGTCCACACACAGCCTGAGAATGGCCTCTCCCTTCCCCCACTCACACCATGTCCCGGAACTAGTTCCTGCTCCACTCTGCCTCTTACACACAGCCCCCGAGGGAACTAAACCAGGAACGTTCACTCCTGGTTTGGAGAGAGAAAGCAGCAGATTGTAAATAGCGGATTCTGCCCATTCTGTCTCCCTTACTCTGGACACACACTGTCCACACACAGCCCGAGAATGGCCTCTCCCTTCCCCCACTCACACCACACACTGACACTGGTTCTTGGTCCACTCTGCCCCTTACACACAGCCCCCGACTCCCCCTGAACTCCCCCCGGACTCAATGCTGATCTCTGAGCCTTACCCCGGGGTCGTGGTGTCTCCAATCCCGGCTGTTTTAAACCATCTTCTTCCACTCACTGAGTGAATGGTGATCCCAGGCAGGGCTGGGGCAGGGGAGGGTGCATGTGCTATTCTGCTCACTGGGAATGACACAGGGGGCGGGGCTGAACCGCGCATGCGCAGCTCTCTGTATTAATTCAATCTGTAAAATCCAATTTCCTTTTATCAGAATCTGAGCAAAGGAACTCAGCTGTTCCTTTACCAAGATGGCCGCGCATGCGCTTTGCTGCTCACTGAACAAAGATGGCGGAGGACTGACCCTGCCTTCCTGTACAAAGATGGCCGCCGTTACCCGGGGCCTGTGACCGGGATAAAGCCTCGAGGCTGCAGCCGCCGATATTCCGGTTGTTATTCCGGGCTTCCGGCGGGCACCGGTTGTTTCTGAAGCCTCCCCGGCTCCCCGCTGGTCCTTTACTCCCCTCCGCCCCGCGGAGAATGGACTGTTTTGAGGAACAGATGTTCACCATGTCCTTTCCGCCATTACACGCACCGCGCATGCTCCAAACACAGCTCGGTCTCGCACCTGCGCACCGGGCCCCTGTAGTCTGGGCTCGGCACATTCTCCATCGCGGAGAATGCTGGGTAAACAGGAATGGAACGTCATGACTGGGACAGGATTTACTGGGCCCCCATTGGGCACTGAACATGGTCATTCTGGCCCTCAGTCATTGTTCCTGCTGCTCTGTATAACCCTGTCCCTGAGCTGGACAGTAATGTTCTGTCTCAGGATTGTTTCAAACACCCTGTGTCCAATATTGGATTTCTCCACAAAAATAGACTCATTAATGTTCCCGTCCCTTCCATTCTGGGCCTTTTCTTACTCTAGATTGTTTCACTTCTCACATAATTCATCTTTTCCCACATCAAATCCCAAACTTGTTTCATTTGAGTATCCGGCTTGTGGATGTCTCAGACTGAACCGGCGTGTCTCACTTTACACTCATTTAACGTTCCTTTCAACCAACCCTTGAAAGAACTATCTTTCTTAAAACTGTAAATCTGTTATTTCCTGTATTTAACGATTTTTAAATGCGGTTAACAGATCTTCACACATACTGCATGTGATCAACTTTGAAATGTTCTGACCTTTGTAATTGTCTTTGCTAATTTTGATGGGTTAGTTGATTACAATTACTTGTTACTAACATACCTTGCAGTATTTCTTGCATCAAAATAATTGTTTAAATACTTCCTTTATCAGGTCTTTGGCTTCCCCACTGATCTCTGTTTCTTCTTGTGGGAGAATCGAGAACTCGGTGGCAAAGCCTGAACATAAGGGGGCGCCCAATTAAAATGGAAATGAAGAGGAATTTCTTCTCTCAGAGGGTCGTGAATCTTTGAAATTCTCTACCCCAAAGAACAGTGGAGTCTGGGTCTTTGAAATTATTTAAGTTGCAGATAGCGTGCTTTTTAAAGAGAGTGGAGTCAAGGTTTATGGGGAGAGGGCAGGGAAGCGGAATTGATGCCAAGATCAGATCAGCCAAGATCTTATTGAATTGCGGGTTGGGCTGAATGGGCCTGATGGCTGCTGCTGCCCCTATTTCTTATGTTGTTAGCGTTGGTTAGGGGCTGGGCTCAGATGTAGGTTTAGTGGTTGTGGTTTGTGGTTATTTGTTCGCATTGGGATTAGTGATTGAGATACTCAATAGGAGATTCGGCTTAGGATATAATGATTAACTTAGAAAGCACTATTGGCAATATAAGTGTTACTGGATGTGCCCTTTTCCATTTCATGTTTTTAACCTCACAGAGACGAGTCACAAAACAGCCTCAAAATATGTTCATTCAAAGAACCTTCTTTCCTGCGCAAGCCTCGTTTCCTTCTGTATAAAACACATCGTAATCTCGACATTTCTCATGGAAAAATAAATTAGTGACATTAGATTTGGGTATTTTGGAACAATAACAGATGGATACAGTTGTTGCACTGGTTACATCTAATCATCAAACTGCCTGAAAAGGACTTCTGGCAATAATCTGTCACCAGGCCTCAACACTCACTGTCTGATTCCTCCATCGTCTCTTCATTCATTATCCACCATTCCCCCAAACTGGAGCTGCTTTCACCGGCATGACCATTCTCCATACTGAGGCTATCTCAAGCAGATCATAATCACCGGCACAGACAGGTTAGTCCGAGTGGCTCATTTCTGTGTAATTCTGTAATTTTGTAGTCTCATTGTAAGTGGTCCCTGGATTTGATGATTCATTGTAACTGGTCCCTGGATTTGGTGCCTCAGTGTAAGAGGTCCCTGGATTTGATGCCTCAGTGTAAGGGGTCCCTGGATTTGATGCCTCAGTGTAACGGGTGCCTGGATTTGGTGCCTCAGTGTAAGGGGTCCCTGGATTTGGTGCCTCAGTGTAAGGGGTCCCTGGATTTGGTGTCTCAGTGTAAGGGGTCCCTGGATTTGGTGCCTCAGTGTAAGGAGTTCCTGGATTTGGTGTCTCAGTGTAAGGGGACCTTGGATTTGGTGCCACAGTGTAAGGGGACCCTGGATTTGGTGCCTCAGTGTAAGGGGTCCCTGGATTTGGTGCCTCAGTGTAAGGGGTCCCTGGATTTGGTGCCTCAGTGTAAGGGGTCCCTGGATTTGGTGCCTCAGTGTAAGGGGTCCCTGGATTTGGTGTCTCCGTGTAAGTGGTCCCTGGATTTGATGTCTCAGTGTAAGGGGTCCCTGGATTTGATGCCTCAGTGTAAGGGGTCCCTGGATTTGGTGCCTCAGTGTAAGGGGTCCCTGGATTTGATGTATCAGTGTAAGGGGTCCACTGATTTGGTGTTTCAGTGTAAGGGGTACCGGGATTTGATGCCTCAGTGTAAGGGGTCCCTGGATTTGGTGTCTCAGTGTAAGGGGTCCCTGGATTTGATGTCTATTGTAAGGGGTCCCTGGATTTGATGTCTCAGTGTAAGGGGTCCCTGGATTTGATGTCTCAGTGTAAGGGGTCCCTGGATTTGATGTTTCAGTGTAAGGGGTTCCTGGATTTGATGCCTCAGTGTAAGTGGTCCCTGGAATTTAGTGTCTCAGTGTAGGGGGTCCCTGGATTTGGTGCCTCAGTGCAAGGGGTCCCTGGATTAGATGCCTCAGTGTAAGCAGTCCCTGGATTTGGTGTCTCAGTGTAAGGCGTCCCTGAATTTGGTGCCTCAGTGTAATGGGTCCCTAGATTTGGTGCCTCAGTGTAAGGGGTGCCTGGATTTGATGTCTCAGTGTAAGGGGTCCCCGGATTTGGTGCCTCAGTGTAAGGGGTCCCTGGATTTGGTGCCTCAGTGTAAGGGGTCCCTGGATTTGATGCCTCAGTGTAAGGGGTCCCTGGATTTGATGTCTCAGTGTAAGGGGTTCCTGGATTTCATGCCTCAGTGTAAGGGGGCCCTGGATTAGATGTCTCAGTGTAAGGGTCCCTGGATTTGGTCCCTCAGTGTAAGGGTTCCCTGGATTTGATGCCTCAGTGTAAGGGTTCCCTGGATTTGATGCCTCAGTGTAAGGGGTCCCTGGATTTGGTGCCTCAGTGTAAGGGGTCCCTGGATTTGGTGCCTCAGTGTAAGGGGTCCCTGGATTTGATGCCTCAGTTTAAGGGGTCCCTGGATTTGATGCCTCAGTGTAAGGGGTCCCTGGATTTGATAACTCAGTGTAAGGGGTCCCTGGATTTGGTGCCTCTGTGTAAGTGGTTCCTGGATTTGATGCCTCAGTGTAAGGGGTCCCTGGATTTGGTGCCCCATTGTAAGGGGTCGCTGGATTTGGTGCCTCAGTGTAAGGGGTGCCTGGATTTGATGTCTCAGTGTAAGGGTTCCCCGGATTTGGTGCCTCAGTGTAAGGGGTCCCTGGATTTGGTGCCTCAGTGTAAGGGGTCCCTGGATTTGATGCCTCAGTGTAAGGGGTCCCTGGATTTGATGTCTCAGAGTAAGGGGTTCCTGGATTTGATGTCTCAGTGTAAGGGGTTCCTGGATTTCATGCCTCTGTGTAAGGGGTTCCTGGATTAGATGTCTCAGTGTAAAGGGTCCCTGGATTTGGTGCCTCAGTGTAAGGGTTCCTTGGATTTGATGCCTCAGTGTAAGGGGTCCCTGGATTTGGTGCGTCAGTGTAAGGGGTCCCTGGATTTGGTGCCTCAGTGTAAGGGGTCCCTGGATTTGATGCCTCAGTATAAGGGGTCCCTGGATTTGATGCCTCAGTGTAAGGGGTCCCTGGATTTGATACCTCAGTGTAAGGGGTCCCTGGATTTGGTGCCTCTGTGTAAGTGGTTCCTGGATTTGATGCCTCAGTGTAAGGGGTCCCTGGATTTGGTGCCCCATTGTAAGGGGTCGCTGGATTTGGTGCCTCTGTGTAAGTGGTCCCTGGATTTGATGCCTCAGTGTAAGTAGTCCCTGGATTTGGTGCCTCAGTGTAAGGGGTCCCTGGATTTGGTGTCTCAGTGTAAGGGGTTCCTGGATTTCATGCCTCAGTGTAAGGGGGCCCTGGATTAGATGTCTCAGTGTAAGGGTCCCTGGATTTCGTCCCTCAGTGTAAGGGTTCCCTGGATTTGATGCCTCAGTGTAAGGGTTCCCTGGATTTGATGCCTCAGTGTAAGGGGTCCCTGGATTTGGTGCCTCAGTGTAAGGGGTCCCTGGATTTGGTGCCTCAGTGTCAGGAGTTCCTGGATTTGGTGTCTCAGTGCAAGGGGACCTTGGATTTGGTGCCACAGTGTAAGGGGTCCCTGGATTTGGTGCCTCAGTGTAAGGGGTCCCTGGATTTGGTGCCTCAGTGTAAGGGGTCCCTGGATTTGATGCCTCAGTGCAAGGGGTCCCTGGATTTGATGTCTCAGAGTAAGGGGTTCCTGGATTTGATGTCTCAGTGTAAGGGGTTCCTGGATTTCATGCCTCTGTGTAAGGGGTTCCTGGATTAGATGTCTCAGTGTAAGGGGTCCCTGGATTTGGTGCCTCAGTGTAAGGGTTCCTTGGATTTGATGCCTCAGTGTAAGGGGTCCCTGGATTTGGTGCGTCAGTGTAAGGGGTCCCTGGATTTGGTGCCTCAGTGTAAGGGGTCCCTGGATTTGATGCCTCAGTGTAAGGGGTCCCTGGATTTGATGCCTCAGTGTAAGGGGTCCCTGGATTTGATACCTCAGTGTAAGGGGTCCCTGGATTTGGTGCCTCTGTGTAAGTGGTTCCTGGATTTGATGCCTCAGTGTAAGGGGTCCCTGGATTTGGTGCCCCATTGTAAGGGGTCGCTGGATTTGGTGCCTCTGTGTAAGTGGTCCCTGGATTTGATGCCTCAGTGTAAGTAGTCCCTGGATTTGGTGCCTCAGTGTAAGGGGTCCCTGGATTTGGTGTCTCAGTGTAAGGGGTTCCTGGATTTCATGCCTCAGTGTAAGGGGGCCCTGGATTAGATGTCTCAGTGTAAGGGTCCCTGGATTTCGTCCCTCAGTGTAAGGGTTCCCTGGATTTGATGCCTCAGTGTAAGGGTTCCCTGGATTTGATGCCTCAGTGTAAGGGGTCCCTGGATTTGGTGCCTCAGTGTAAGGGGTCCCTGGATTTGGTGCCTCAGTGTCAGGAGTTCCTGGATTTGGTGTCTCAGTGCAAGGGGACCTTGGATTTGGTGCCACAGTGTAAGGGGTCCCTGGATTTGGTGCCTCAGTGTAAGGGGTCCCTGGATTTGGTGCCTCAGTGTAAGGGGTCCCTGGATTTGATGCCTCAGTGCAAGGGGTCCCTGGATTTGATGTCTCAGAGTAAGGGGTTCCTGGATTTGATGTCTCAGTGTAAGGGGTTCCTGGATTTCATGCCTCTGTGTAAGGGGTTCCTGGATTAGATGTCTCAGTGTAAGGGGTCCCTGGATTTGGTGCCTCAGTGTAAGGGTTCCTTGGATTTGATGCCTCAGTGTAAGGGGTCCCTGGATTTGGTGCGTCAGTGTAAGGGGTCCCTGGATTTGGTGCCTCAGTGTAAGGGGTCCCTGGATTTGATGCCTCAGTGTAAGGGGTCCCTGGATTTGATGCCTCAGTGTAAGGGGTCCCTGGATTTGATACCTCAGTGTAAGGGGTCCCTGGATTTGGTGCCTCTGTGTAAGTGGTTCCTGGATTTGATGCCTCAGTGTAAGGGGTCCCTGGATTTGGTGCCCCATTGTAAGGGGTCGCTGGATTTGGTGCCTCTGTGTAAGTGGTCCCTGGATTTGATGCCTCAGTGTAAGTAGTCCCTGGATTTGGTGCCTCAGTGTAAGGGGTCCCTGGATTTGGTGTCTCAGTGTAAGGGGTTCCTGGATTTCATGCCTCAGTGTAAGGGGGCCCTGGATTAGATGTCTCAGTGTAAGGGTCCCTGGATTTCGTCCCTCAGTGTAAGGGTTCCCTGGATTTGATGCCTCAGTGTAAGGGTTCCCTGGATTTGATGCCTCAGTGTAAGGGGTCCCTGGATTTGGTGCCTCAGTGTAAGGGGTCCCTGGATTTGGTGCCTCAGTGTAAGGAGTTCCTGGATTTGGTGTCTCAGTGCAAGGGGACCTTGGATTTGGTGCCACAGTGTAAGGGGTCCCTGGATTTGGTGCCTCAGTGTAAGGGGTCCCTGGATTTGGTGCCTCAGTGTAAGGAGTCCCTGGATTTGGTGCCTCAGTGTAAGGGGTCCCTGGATTTGGTGCCTCACTGTAAGGGGTCCCTGGATTTGGTGTCTCCGTGTAAGGGGTCCCTGGATTTGATGTCTCAGTGTAAGGGGTCCCTGGATTTGATGCCTCAGTGTAAGGGGTCCCTGGATTTGGTGCCTCAGTGTAAGGGGTCCCTGGATTTGATGTCTCAGTGTAAGGGGTCCACTGATTTGGTGTTTCAGTGTAAGGGGTACCGGGATTTGATGCCTCAGTGTAAGGGGTCCCTGGATTTGGTGTCTCAGTGTAAGGGGTCCCTGGATTTGATGTCTATTGTAAGGGGTCCCTGGATTTGATGTCTCAGTGTAAGGGGTCCCTGGATTTGATGTCTCAGTGTAAGGGGTCCCTGGATTTGATGTTTCAGTGTAAGGGATTCCTGGATTTGATGCCTCAGTGTAAGTGCTCCCTGGAATTTAGTGTCTCAGTGTCGGGGGTCCCTGGATTTGGTGCCTCAGTGTAAGGGGTCCCTGGATTAGATGCCTCAGTGCAAGCAGTCCCTGGATTTGGTGTCTCAGTGTAAGGCGTCCCTGAATTTGGTGCCTCAGTGTAATGGGTCCCTAGATTTGTTGCCTCAGTGTAAGGGGTGCCTGGATTTGATGTCTCAGTGTAAGGGGTCCCCGAATTTGGTGCCTCAGTGTAAGGGGTCCCTGGATTTGGTGCCTCAGTGTAAGGGGTCCCTGGATTTGATGCCTCAGTGTAAGGGGTCCCTGGATTTGATGTCTCAGTGTAAGGGGTTCCTGGATTTCATGCCTCAGTGTAAGGGGGCCCTGGATTAGATGTCTCAGTTTAAGGGTCCCTGGATTTCGTCCCTCAGTGTAAGGGTTCCCTGGATTTGATGCCTCAATGTAAGGGTTCCCTGGATTTGATGCCTCAGTGTAAGGGGTCCCTGGATTTGCTGCCTCAGTGTAAGGGGTCCCTGGATTTGGTGCCTCAGTGTAAGGGGTCCCTGGATTTGATGCCTCAGTTTAAGGGGTCCCTGGATTTGATGCCTCAGTGTAAGGGTTTCCTGGATTAGATGTCTCAGTGTAAGGGGTCCCTGGATTTGGTGCCTCAGTGTAAGGGTTCCTTGGATTTGATGCCTCAGTGTAAGGGGTCCCTGGATTTGGTGCGTCAGTGTAAGGGGTCCCTGGATTTGGTGCCTCAGTGTAAGGGGTCCCTGGATTTGATGCCTCAGTGTAAGGGGTCCCTGGATTTGATGCCTCAGTGTAAGGGGTCCCTGGATTTGGTGCCCCATTGTAAGGGGTCGCTGGATTTGGTGCCTCAGTGTAAGGGGTGCCTGGATTTGATGTCTCAGTGTAAGGGGTCCCCGGATTGGTGCCTCAGTGTAAGGGGTCCCTGGATTTGGTGCCTCAGTGCAAGGGTTCCCTGGATTTGATGCCTCAGTGTAAGTAGTCCCTGGATTTGGTGCCTCAGTGTAAGGGGTCCCTGGATTTGGTGTCTCAGTGTAAGGGGTCCCTGGATTTGGTGCCTCAGTGTAAGGAGTTCCTGGATTTGGTGTCTCAGTGTAAGGGGACCTTGGATTTGGTGCCACAGTGTAAGGGGTCCCTGGATTTGGTGCCTCAGTGTAAGGGGTCCCTGGATTTGGTGCCTCAGTGTAAGGAGTCCCTGGATTTGGTGCCTCAGTGTAAGGGGTCCCTGGATTTGGTGCCTCAGTGTAAGGGGTCCCTGGATTTGGTGTCTCCGTGTAAGGGGTCCCTGGATTTGATGTCTCAGTGTAAGGGGTCCCTGGATTTGATGCCTCAGTGTAAGGGGTCCCTGGATTTGGTGCCTCAGTGTAAGGGGTCCCTGGATTTGATGTCTCAGTGTAAGGGGTCCACTGATTTGGTGTTTCAGTGTAAGGGGTACCGGGATTTGATGCCTCAGTGTAAGGGGTCCCTGGATTTGGTGTCTCAGTGTAAGGGGTCCCTGGATTTGATGTCTATTGTAAGGGGTCCCTGGATTTGATGTCTCAGTGCAAGGGGTCCCTGGATTTGATGTCTCAGTGTAAGTGGTCCCTGGAATTTAGTGTCTCAGTGTAGGGGGTCCCTGGATTTGGTGCCTCAGTGTAAGGGGTCCCTGGATTAGATGCCTCAGTGTAAGCAGTCCCTGGATTTGGTGTCTCAGTGTAAGGCGTCCCTGAATTTGGTGCCTCAGTGTAATGGGTCCCTAGATTTGGTGCCTCAGTGTAAGGGGTGCCTGGATTTGATGTCTCAGTGTAAGGGGTCCCCGGATTTGGTGCCTCAGTGTAAAGGGTCCCTGGATTTGGTGCCTCAGTGTAAGGGGTCCCTGGATTTGATGCCTCAGTGTAAGGGGTCCCTGGATTTGATGTCTCAGTGTAAGGGGTTCCTGGACTTCATGCCTCAGTGTAAGGGGGCCCTGGATTAGATGTCTCAGTGTAAGGGTCCCTGGATTTCGTCCCTCAGTGTAAGGGTTCCCTGGATTTGATGCCTCAGTGTAAGGGTTCCCTGGATTTGATGCCTCAGTGTAAGGGGTCCCTGGATTTGGTGCCTCAGTGTAAGGGGTCCCTGGATTTGGTGCCTCAGTGTAAGGGGTCCCTGAATTTGATGCCTCAGTTTAAGGGGTCCCTGGATTTGATGCCTCAGTGTAAGGGGTCCCTGGATTTGATAACTCAGTGTAAGGGGTCCCTGGATTTGGTGCCTCTGTGTAAGTGGTTCCTGGATTTGATGCCTCAGTGTAAGGGGTCCCTGGATTTGGTGCCCCATTGTAAGGGGTCGCTGGATTTGGTGCCTCAGTGTAAGGGGTGCCTGGATTTGATGTCTCAGTGTAAGGGGTCCCCGGATTTGATGCCTCAGTGTAAGGGTTCCCTGGATTTGGTGCCTCAATGTAAGGGGTCCCTGGATTTGATGCCTCAGTGTAAGGGGTCCCTGGATTTGATGTCTCAGTGTAAGGGGTTCCTGGATTTGATGTCTCAGTGTAAGGGGTTCCTGGATTTCATGCCTCTGTGTAAGGGGTTCCTGGATTAGATGTCTCAGTGTAAGGGGTCCCTGGATTTGGTGCCTCAGTGTAAGGGTTCCTTGGATTTGATGCCTCAGTGTAAGGGGTCCCTGGATTTGGTGCGTCAGTGTAAGGGGTCCCTGGATTTGGTGCCTCAGTGTAAGGGGTCCCTGGATTTGATGCCTCAGTGTAAGGGGTCCCTGGATTTGATGCCTCAGTGTAAGGGGTCCCTGGATTTGATACCTCAGTGTAAGGGGTCCCTGGATTTGGTGCCTCTGTGTAAGTGGTTCCTGGATTTGATGCCTCAGTGTAAGGGGTCCCTGGATTTGGTGCCCCATTGTAAGGGGTCGCTGGATTTGGTGCCTCTGTGTAAGTGGTCCCTGGATTTGATGCCTCAGTGTAAGTAGTCCCTGGATTTGGTGCCTCAGTGTAAGGGGTCCCTGGATTTGGTGTCTCAGTGTAAGGGGTTCCTGGATTTCATGCCTCAGTGTAAGGGGGCCCTGGATTAGATGTCTCAGTGTAAGGGTCCCTGGATTTCGTCCCTCAGTGTAAGGGTTCCCTGGATTTGATGCCTCAGTGTAAGGGTTCCCTGGATTTGATGCCTCAGTGTAAGGGGTCCCTGGATTTGGTGCCTCAGTGTAAGGGGTCCCTGGATTTGGTGCCTCAGTGTAAGGAGTTCCTGGATTTGGTGTCTCAGTGCAAGGGGACCTTGGATTTGGTGCCACAGTGTAAGGGGTCCCTGGATTTGGTGCCTCAGTGTAAGGGGTCCCTAGATTTGGTGCCTCAGTGTAAGGAGTCCCTGGATTTGGTGCCTCAGTGTAAGGGGTCCCTGGATTTGGTGCCTCAGTGTAAGGGGTCCCTGGATTTGGTGTCTCCGTGTAAGGGGTCCCTGGATTTGATGTCTCAGTGTAAGGGGTCCCTGGATTTGATGCCTCAGTGTAAGGGGTCCCTGGATTTGGTGCCTCAGTGTAAGGGGTCCCTGGATTTGATGTCTCAGTGTAAGGGGTCCACTGATTTGGTGTTTCAGTGTAAGGGGTACCGGGATTTGATGCCTCAGTATAAGGGGTCCCTGGATTTGGTGTCTCAGTGTAAGGGGTCCCTGGATTTGATGTCTATTGTAAGGGGTCCCTGGATTTGATGTCTCAGTGTAAGGGGTCCCTGGATTTGATGTCTCAGTGTAAGGGGTCCCTGGATTTGATGTTTCAGTGTAAGGGGTTCCTGGATTTGATGCCTCAGTGTAAGTGCTCCCTGGAATTTAGTGTCTCAGTGTCGGGGGTCCCTGGATATGGTGCCTCAGTGTAAGGGGTCCCTGGATTAGATGCCTCAGTGCAAGCAGTCCCTGGATTTGGTGTCTCAGTGTAAGGCGTCCCTGAATTTGGTGCCTCAGTGTAATGGGTCCCTAGATTTGTTGCCTCAGTGTAAGGGGTGCCTGGATTTGATGTCTCAGTGTAAGGGGTCCCCGAATTTGGTGCCTCAGTGTAAGGGGTCCCTGGATTTGGTGCCTCAGTGTAAGGGGTCCCTGGATTTGATGCCTCAGTGTAAGGGGTCCCTGGATTTGATGTCTCAGTGTAAGGGGTTCCTGGATTTCATGCCTCAGTGTAAGGGGCCCCTGGATTAGATGTCTCAGTTTAAGGGTCCCTGGATTTCGTCCCTCAGTGTAAGGGTTCCCTGGATTTGATGCCTCAATGTAAGGGTTCCCTGGATTTGATGCCTCAGTGTAAGGGTTCCCTGGATTTGCTGCCTCAGTGTAAGGGGTCCCTGGATTTGGTGCCTCAGTGTAAGGGGTCCCTGGATTTGATGCCTCAGTTTAAGGGGTCCCTGGATTTGATGCCTCAGTGTAAGGGTTTCCTGGATTAGATGTCTCAGTGTAAGGGGTCCCTGGATTTTGTGCCTCAGTGTAAGGGTTCCTTGGATTTGATGCCTCAGTGTAAGGGGTCCCTGGATTTGGTGCGTCAGTGTAAGGGGTCCCTGGATTTGGTGCCTCAGTGTAAGGGGTCCCTGGATTTGATGCCTCAGTGTAAGGGGTCCCTGGATTTGATGCCTCAGTGTAAGGGGTCCCTGGATTTGGTGCCCCATTGTAAGGGGTCGCTGGATTTGGTGCCTCAGTGTAAGGGGTGCCTGGATTTGATGTCTCAGTGTAAGGGGTCCCCGGATTGGTGCCTCAGTGTAAGGGGTCCCTGGATTTGGTGCCTCAGTGCAAGGGTTCCCTGGATTTGATGCCTCAGTGTAAGTAGTCCCTGGATTTGGTGCCTCAGTGTAAGGGGTCCCTGGATTTGGTGTCTCAGTGTAAGGGGTCCCTGGATTTGGTGCCTCAGTGTAAGGAGTTCCTGGATTTGGTGTCTCAGTGTAAGGGGACCTTGGATTTGGTGCCACAGTGTAAGGGGTCCCTGGATTTGGTGCCTCAGTGTAAGGGGTCCCTGGATTTGGTGCCTCAGTGTAAGGAGTCCCTGGATTTGGTGCCTCAGTGTAAGGGGTCCCTGGATTTGGTGCCTCAGTGTAAGGGGTCCCTGGATTTGGTGTCTCCGTGTAAGGGGTCCCTGGATTTGATGTCTCAGTGTAAGGGGTCCCTGGATTTGATGCCTCAGTGTAAGGGGTCCCTGGATTTGGTGCCTCAGTGTAAGGGGTCCCTGGATTTGATGTCTCAGTGTAAGGGGTCCACTGATTTGGTGTTTCAGTGTAAGGGGTACCGGGATTTGATGCCTCAGTGTAAGGGGTCCCTGGATTTGGTGTCTCAGTGTAAGGGGTCCCTGGATTTGATGTCTATTGTAAGGGGTCCCTGGATTTGATGTCTCAGTGCAAGGGGTCCCTGGATTTGATGTCTCAGTGTAAGTGGTCCCTGGAATTTAGTGTCTCAGTGTAGGGGGTCCCTGGATTTGGTGCCTCAGTGTAAGGGGTCCCTGGATTAGATGCCTCAGTGTAAGCAGTCCCTGGATTTGGTGTCTCAGTGTAAGGCGTCCCTGAATTTGGTGCCTCAGTGTAATGGGTCCCTAGATTTGGTGCCTCAGTGTAAGGGGTGCCTGGATTTGATGTCTCAGTGTAAGGGGTCCCCGGATTTGGTGCCTCAGTGTAAAGGGTCCCTGGATTTGGTGCCTCAGTGTAAGGGGTCCCTGGATTTGATGCCTCAGTGTAAGGGGTCCCTGGATTTGATGTCTCAGTGTAAGGGGTTCCTGGACTTCATGCCTCAGTGTAAGGGCGCCCTGGATTAGATGTCTCAGTGTAAGGGTCCCTGGATTTCGTCCCTCAGTGTAAGGGTTCCCTGGATTTGATGCCTCAGTGTAAGGGTTCCCTGGATTTGATGCCTCAGTGTAAGGGGTCCCTGGATTTGGTGCCTCAGTGTAAGGGGTCCCTGGATTTGGTGCCTCAGTGTAAGGGGTCCCTGAATTTGATGCCTCAGTTTAAGGGGTCCCTGGATTTGATGCCTCAGTGTAAGGGGTCCCTGGATTTGATAACTCAGTGTAAGGGGTCCCTGGATTTGGTGCCTCTGTGTAAGTGGTTCCTGGATTTGATGCCTCAGTGTAAGGGGTCCCTGGATTTGGTGCCCCATTGTAAGGGGTCGCTGGATTTGGTGCCTCAGTGTAAGGGGTGCCTGGATTTGATGTCTCAGTGTAAGGGGTCCCCGGATTTGATGCCTCAGTGTAAGGGTTCCCTGGATTTGGTGCCTCAATGTAAGGGGTCCCTGGATTTGATGCCTCAGTGTAAGGGGTCCCTGGATTTGATGTCTCAGTGTAAGGGGTTCCTGGATTTGATGTCTCAGTGTAAGGGGTTCCTGGATTTCATGCCTCTGTGTAAGGGGTTCCTGGATAAGATGTCTCAGTATTAGGGGTCCCTGGATTTGGTGGCTCAGTGTAAGGGTTCCTTGGATTTGATGCCTCAGTGTAAGGGGTCCCTGGATTTGGTGCGTCAGTGTAAGGGGTCCCTGGATTTGGTGCCTCAGTGTAAGGGGTCCCTGGATTTGATGCCTCAGTGTAAGGGGTCCCTGGATTTGATGCCTCAGTGTAAGGGGTCCCTGGATTTGATACCTCAGTGTAAGGGGTCCCTGGATTTGGTGCCTCTGTGTAAGTGGTTCCTGGATTTGATGCCTCAGTGTAAGGGGTCACTGGATTTGGTGCCCCATTGTAAGGGGTCCCTGGATTTGGTGCCCCATTGTAAGTGGTCCCTGGATTTGATGCCCCAGTGCAAATAGTCGCTGGATTTGATGCCCCAGTGCAATTGGTCCCTTGATTTGGAGTTACCATGCAAGTGGTTCCTGGATTTGGTGTCTTAATGTAAGTGGTCCCTGGATTTTGTCATGCATTCAACTATCATTGTAACCCATGTATAAGCTGACCTAAGTTGTACACCTTGAGAACATTGATCACAAGTGGGTGAACTTGTGGCAGACACTCCTAACCTGGACTTTCAGGTATAAAAGGGGTAGCTCCACCCACCTTCATCGCTTGAGATCTTGGTAATAAATGCAACTGGTCACAGAGTGACCTTCTCTCACGTATGGGCCTCGTGTCCATTTATACTGTATAGTAAGGACATATCATTGGCGACGAGAAACTGAGATTTAAACCACGCGAGCATGGCCACTAGCATCTCAGAAGAGAGGTACTGTGTTGGTGATGATTGGGACGACTTTATTGAGAGACTACAGCAAAGTTTTGTCACGAAGGAAAGTTTGGGACAGGATTCGGCCCTCAAACGCAGAGCTCATCTCGACGGTTTGTGGATCCAGAATGTAGTTCCTAATGAAGGCCCTTCACCCCCAGAGAAGCCGGGGACAAGACGTTCGAAGAGCTCAGTAAATTGATCGGGGAACACGTTAAACCTGCGAGCAGCATGCGCAAAGTGAGACACCAGTTTTACATGAACTGTCGGTGAGAAGGGCAAAACGTTCCTGACTTCGTGGCAGATCTCCAGCGACTGATGAGCCTATGTAAGTTCACAGATGCAGGCAGAGCAGAGATGATGTGAGACTTATTTATTGAGGGCATCGGGCATGCTGGGGTTTTCAGGAAACTGATTGAGAACAGAGACTTGACCTTGGAAGCGGCTCTGACAGCCCAGACTTTAACTCAGGGCAGGAAGAGACCAGAATGATGTACGACAAAAATCTTGGCTCAAATGCGGCAAATGACCAGGGAGTCTACATTGTTAATGCACACACAGTTCTCTAGACAGACAAGGGCAATCGGACATGTCCCAGCATGCAGTCGAACCCAAAAGGGGAATTCAACAGAGACAATGGCTAGCTGAACGGTGAATCATGCCATTGCAATGGACAATGCAGCCAGTAATGGGGCAATCAACACCTTTTACTGGTGCACTTAAGGACAGTTGCAGAGACAGTCAGAGACGATCGACTGGTAATGGATCTTTTGTTTCCAACAACGGGTCCTCCAGCTCATGCTCGAGGTGTGGAGCCAAATACCCAGCCAGAGCCTGCAGCTATCAGCAATATACCTGCAGAAACTGCAACATCAGCGGTCATTTGGCGCATATGTGCAGGAAGCCTGCAGCCAGGTTGATGTACGAGGAGGACAGGCCCGATGTAAGCCCTACGAGGCCAAATGAATACTGGGGAAAATCACCGGAAGCTGAAGTTCAGCGAGTTCATGTGGAGCACATGTACAGTTCATATGCCAGGACGCCACCAATAATGATGAAAGTGCTCCTCAATGGCATCCCAGTATTAAAGGAGCTAGACACGGGGACCAGCCAGTCCTTGATGAGTATCAACTAGTTTGAAAGGTTGTGGGTGTCCAAGGCCAGGAGGCCAAAATTATTGCCGATTGATGCACAGCTACGGACATATACAAAGGAGATTATTCCGGTTCTAGATTCGGAGAACAGGTTCACACTCTGGATTGTCCTGGGGGACGGTCCCACACTACTGGGGAGGAGTTGGCTTGCTGTCATGAACTGGAAATGGGGCAATGTCAATGCATTTCTTCTGTGGAGCGAGTATCATGCTCACAGGTCCTAGACAAATTTGACTCATTATTTCAACCCGGCATCGGCACTTTCATGGGGGCTAAGGTAGTGATTCACATAAACCTGGACGCCAGGCCAGTACACCACAAGGCCAGAGCGGTGCCATACGTGATGCGGGAAAAAATACAATGCGAATTCGACCGCCTGCTGAGAGAAGGCATCATCTTGCCAGTTGAATTCAGTGACTGGGCGAGCCCGATCGTGCCGGTGCTCAAGGCGGATGGGTCGGTCAGGGTATGAGGCGATTACACGGCCACCATCAATCAGGTCTCACTCCAAGACCAGTACCCGTTACCGAGAGTGGAGGACCTCTTTGTGACACTAAACGCTGGCAAACTTTTTTCAAAATTGGACCTGACCTCAGCTCCCATGACCCAGGAGCTGGCGAGTGATTCAAAAAGGCTGACCACCATCACGACACACAAGGGGTTGTTTGAGTATAACAGATGTCCGTTCTGGATTCGTTCAGCCTCCGTGATCTTTCAGCAAAATACGGAAATCCTCCTCAAGTCGATTCCAAGGACGGTGGTTTTTCAGGACAACATCCTCATCACGGGTCGCGATGCTGAAGAACATCTCCACGACCTGGATGAGGTGCTACGCAGACTGGACCGGGTAGGGCTGCGACTGAAAAAGGCAAAGTGCATCTTCTTAGCTCCAGAGGTAGAATTCCTGGGGAGGAGGGTAGCAGCAGATGGGATCAGACCTACTGTGTCCAAAACGGAAGCGATCTGGAGAGCACCCACACCCCGTAACACGACGGAGCTGCATTAATTCCTGAACTTTTTGGTAACTTTCTTCCCAAATTGAGCATGCTGTTAGAGCCGCTACACCTGTTCCCACGCAAAGGTCGCGATTGGGTCTGAGGGAACAGCCAGGAAAGGGCTTTTGATAGAGCACGCAACTTGTTATGCTCCAACAAACTGTTAACATGACATGACCCATGCTCTACCTGCTTCTCTCTGGAAAGAGAGAAGACTGCCTGGAAGAATCCCAGACTGAGGAAATTCAGAATCACGGTCACCTTCACAGCTAGTAGCAGCACTGTCCTTATCATGGAGTGAGGCTGCAGGTTTGGTTACAAGAGGTGGCAGAGTTCTATGAGCACCTCCTTTGTAAAGAGCAGAAACCTCCCACACTGCTTCTAGCTCAGGCTGAGGTCAAACAATTGCTCTTGGAAGGCCCTAGTTTGGCAGGAAATTTGAGCTGGAGACAGATCACAAATCCCTAACGTCCCTTTTGGCCGACAACAAGGCCATAAATGTGAATGTGTCGGCCCGCATACAGAGGTGGGCACTTAAGTTAGCCGCCTATGACTACACAATTCAGCACAGATCGGGCACTGAACACTGTGCCGATGCACTCAGCAGGCTCCCACTAGCCACCACTGAGGGGGCAACTGAGCATGATGCTGAGATGGTCATGGCTGTTGAAGCTTTCGAAAGTGAAGCTTCACCTGTGACAGCCCGTCAGCTTAAAGTCTGGACAAATAAAGACCCGCTACTGTCTTTAGTTAAGAAATGTGTCCTGAATGGGGAGTGGGTAGCCACGTACAGGGCATGCCCTGAGAAAATTAAACCATTTCATAGGCGCAAGGATGAACTCTCCATTCAGGCCGATTGCCTACTATGGGGAAATCGAGTAGTCATGTCCCAGAGGAGCAGAGAGGTGTTTATCAGAGAATTTCACAATGAGCACCTGGGCATTGTCATGATGAAGGCAATTGCCAGGTCACACATTTGGTGGACAGGAATAGATGCAGACCTGGAACTTTGTGTTCGCAGGTGCAACACATGTGCTCAGCTGGTCAACGCACCCAGGGAAGCCGCCCTTAGCCCTTGGTCCTGGCCCACCAAGCCATGGTGACGCATCCATGTGGACTACGCAGGTCCTTTCATGGGAAAAGTGTATTTGGTTGCAGTAGAATCCTACTGAAAATGGATTGAGTGTGTCATTTTAAATTCAAGCACATCCTCTGCCACGGTCGAAAATCTACGGGCAATGTTCACCGCCCATGGTCTACCGGATGTCATGGTCAGCTGCAATGGTCCAAGCTTCACAAGCATTGATTTCCAAGATTTCATGGCAGGCAATGGAATCAACCATGTCAGAACAGCACCGTTCAAGCCGGCCTCAAATGGCCAGGCAGAACGAGCAGTGCAGATAATCAAACAGGGGATGCTCAGAATCTAAGGGGGTTCCCTTTAAAGCTGCTTTATCACGCCTCCTGTAGGCCAATAGATCCCGACCACACTCGCTCACAGGAATTCCACCCGCAGAGCTGCTAATGAAAAGGACGCTCTAAACCAGGTTATTCCTTATACACCCTGCTATGAAAGAAATTGTTGAGAGCAGGCGCCAGTCACAATGTGACTACCATGACAGAAATGCGAGGGCGCCATTATTGATGTCAATACACTGTTTTTGTCCTTAATTACGCTGCAGGGTCCAAATGCTTCCAGGCAATCTGATTGCCAAAGAGGGGAATTAGGGTTTTGATAGTTAAACTTACCAATGGACAAATCTGCCGCAAACATGTGGATCAAACGAAAAGGAGGTTCAGCAACCCCATAGAAAAAGCAGAGGAAGAACACGACGTAGAGTTTACTCCACCACAGGTGACTGAACACCGGAACCAACTGGAGGAGAGCCCAGTCACTGTGGGCAGTCCAGACAGGCCTGACGCACTGCAAACAGCAGGCACTCGGGCCAGCGCCCAACAACCGGAACCCCAACTTAGGCGCTCTACAAGCGAGTATAAACCACCAGAGAGACTAAACCTGTGATCTCAATAAGACTTTGCGGGGAGGTGATGTCATGTGTTCAACTATCATTGTAATCCATGTATAAGCTGACCGAAGTTGTACACCGTGAGAACATTGAACACAAGGGGCTGAACTTGTGGGAGACACTCCTAACCTGAACTTTCAAGTATAAAAGGGGAAGCTCCCCCCACCTTCATCACTTGAGGTCTTGGTAATAAAGGTAACTGGTCACAGAGTGACCTTCTCTCAAGTATGGGCCTCGTGTGCATTTATACGGTATAGTAAGGACATATCAGATTTGGTGTCACAATGTTTGTGGTCCCTGGATTTGGTGTCACTATGTAAGGGAATCCTGGATTTGTTGTAGCAGCACCTCGTCATTGGGACTGTGGACAACCCCGCAGCCGAGCAATGCATTCAGCACAGAATGATCCCACTAAAATCTATTCCCAATTAACACTACCCACATTAATTCACCAGAAAAGCCCAGTGCCTGCAAGGAACTGCAGCCCCATGTCTACCTTCGGGGGAACACACAATACAAAATATTTTAAAGGAAAAATAAACCCAACAAAGGCAATTAATGGGCAGTAAATACCCCTCACTCATACACTTCCTTCACCTCTACTCTCCAATTACCCCTCCCCATCTACTCTTTCCCCCGACCCTCCAAACCCCTCACCCCAACTCCTCTATCACCCCATTTCTTTCAAACCCTCACCCCAACTCCTCTTTCACCCTTCTCTCCAAACCCCTCCCCCAACTCCTCTTTCACCCCTACAATTTCATTTTCAACATCACTTACACAAGTCATCCACACTGGAGGTAAATCTAGGAGCTTCTGTGTGTTGGTGAGGTGATCATTGGACAATAAAGTGCAGAGACTGGTGGGTGGCTGCTCATTACCCTCGGTGTAATTTAATCCCCTTACCACTGAATACTGCACACAGATGGTCACCTCGGTAACGGAATGGTCATTGTGACATCACTTTTTAAACAAGGGCACACAGGACAATGGGTCATCAATAAATGGTAAAGGGATTAAACACTCTGCAATTACATTGTAAATAATAGTAAATAAATGCTGAAAAATAACTGGCGAAGATAATAGCTTATCTCTGTGGAATTCACGAGCTTACAATAAGAATGATGTGTTTACTTTACACACACACACTTACACATATATATGTAGCAAAGACTTTGTGTACACACTTTTCAGTTGTTGTACTTAAGCTGATGCAATATGTTTTATTAGTTATTGCTGCGTCAGGATCTAAAGATACCGCACGCTATTGCTCCTCCCGCTGCCTGGGGGAATGGAGCAGATATTTAAAGGGACAGGGACTCCCTTTTCTCTGCCTAGTTATACTTAAAAGAACAGTCCAATTTATCTCGGAGTGTCGGAGGACTTCACAAGCCGAGCTCGCATTAACAGTTGCTCCCTTCTGTACTGTGCAGTGATTGTAAAGTTGTTTATTTTCAGTGACTTGAGCCTTTCGAAAATGTCTCAATTGTTTTTGATATATTTGATTTGCTTTTCTAATTTGAAAGGATTTCAGAATTTTGCATTGTGACGAAGGTTTTGTATAAAGGTAGATTACATTTTGTTTGAAAATATTTTTCCTAACACTCCCCCAACCCCACAAATTTTAGAACACTCTGCAATACTGACTGGGAAGTTCCCAAGTTCGGTCCTTGATCTGGGCTGTTAGTTGTTCTCAGTCAAGGCAGCAATTCAGGGGTTCTAATTGTCCTCACTATCACTGGGCTAAATATGAGTAAAAATTATCCAGTGCCCTTGCTCTTGATACCGATCCAGTGACATCAACTGGGAAGTGTGTGGATGTCACTTGAGGGCAGGATTGAACTCGGCTCTGATGCCTATCACAGTGGAAATTTCTATCCTGTACTTAAAGTAACAACTTTTGTAACCTCCATTTGCAGGGTATTAGAAGGGGAGGATCTGCAGCTTGGAAACGCAAATCAACCATCACGTCAAGATTTGAGGGAATCATCGGATTCATCAGGATCACCTTATCATCAGTCTTTGGAAAAACACCAATCACAGCGGGGAGAAACAGGACACATGTTCTGTGTGTGGATGCACCTTCAACCAGTCGTCTAGCCTGTGAGACTCGTGTGCCCAGCTGACTCAACACTGTAAATGTGGGGACAGTGGGAATGGATGCAGATGCGCGTCGGGTGAAAACACATCAGGGAGAGGCCGTTTACCAGCTGAATGTGGAAAGAGATGCAGTCGCTTATCTCAACAACTGCTGTAGGCACATGCTAAGTCCTGTCACTGAAAGTGATTAACAGACTGGAATTTGTATTCAGTGATCTCGGGCATGTTAGCTATCCCTAACCTGGACACCATGGCAGAGAGAGGCACTCTGGAAGGTGTGGAGAACTGGGACTTGTCCCTGAGAGTAACCAAAGGCATGAGAACTGAAACAATCGAGAGTTAGAAGGAGAAAAGGCCCAAAATGGAGCAGTCGCTAAAGGACATCAATAGTCGCCTCTTATCACAGAGATATCAAATATTGACACATTGTGTAATTTGAAATATCAAAATATTAAACTCCAGCCCAGTTTTCAGAATGATTAACATCAGCAGAAACAAATCCCAACTGACAGAACGAACACGATTCATTCAGAATATGATTAACAGCAGTAATAACAGTAGAACCCAACCCCTGCAGTCACTTGTGAACTCGCAATTCAGATAACTGAATTAATCTCTTCCCATAATTCCCCAGTGTGAACTCGCTGGAGTTTCAGCAGATGATGGAGTGAAACCCTACCCACACACGGAGCAGGTGAACAGCCTCTTCTCGGTGTGACTGTGACAATGAATTTCTAGATCAGACGGGGAGTGAATCCTTCCCCACAGTCTCCACATTCCCACGATTTCTCCATGGTGTGGGTGTCCTTGTGTCTCTCCAGGTTGGACGATCAGTTGAATATTCGTCCACACACTCTGTCCCTCTTCTCTTTTCACCGAAGGACTCCCAGTTCTGGACTCACTGCCGCCTCTGCGGGTGATCGATCGATAATCTATGAAATCCAACTTTTACAAAGATTGAGCTGGAATGTGTCCCGATACAGAATCAGTTGAGATTGATTCCACTCATTGCAGATAGTTTGAAACGGAACCCGAATTTAATCCTGATTGTAACAGCCTGGGATTTACATCTGAAATATGGATTAAGACAAAAGGAAACAAAAAGTGTTTGGAAATATTTGGCTAATGGTGAAGTTACCAACATAATCCGCAATTTTAACAATTTTTGGCGGGATTTTTGAATTTCTAAATCATTAGAGGACCGACTGTTGAACAGTCATTTCCGCCTCGGTTTCATTGGCGGACTAAACAGGCTGCGATTGGTCATCAGAAAAGACCCATGAAATTCACCACAGAGCGACCAATCACAAGTTCGCTCCCTGCATTTATCCTGAAGGTACAAGAAGGGCAGATGTGGGAGGAGTTTCTGATTCTTTCTCTGAACGTGTGCATTGTGGAAACGTGTAGAAGATGAAAAACCGGCTGTAAAGCTCGGCCCAAGGCCAAGTCTCGCTCCTCCCGGGCCGGACTGCAGTTCCCTGTGGGCCGTGTTCACAGGCTCCTGCGGAAGAGTAACTACGCTGAGCGTGTGGGTGCCGGAGCCCAGAACTACATGGCTGCTGTGCTCGAGTATCTGACCGCTGGTCGGCCACGCGGCCCGCGACTACAAGAAGACCCGCTTCATCCCCAGACACCTGCAGCTGGCCATCCGCAACGACCAGGAGCTCAACAAGCTGCTGGGAAAGGTGACCATCGCTCAGGGCGGGGTGCTGCCTAATATCCAGGCTGTGCTACTGTCATGAACTGGAAATGGGGCAATGCCAATGCAATTTCTTCTGTGGAGCGAAGATCATGCTCACAGGCCCTGGACAAATTTGACTCATTATTTCAACCAGGCATTGGCACTTTCATGTGGACCAAGGTAGTGATTCACATCAACCCGGACGCCAGTCCAGTACACCACAAGGCCATACCGGTGCCGTACTTGATGCAGGAAAAGATAGAAGGCGAATTGGAATGCTTGCTGAGGGAAGGTATCATCTCGCCTGTTGAATTCAGTTACTGGGTGAGCCCGATTGTGCCTGTACTCAAGGCGGATGGGTCGGTCATGAGATGTGGTGATTACAAGGCCACCATCAATCGGGTGTCACTCCAAGACCAGTACCCGCTACCGAGAGCGACGCTATCCGGTAGCAATTTCTTTTCAGAATTGGACCTGCCTCAGAATTGGACATGACCCAGGAGCTGGCGAGTGAGTCAAAGAAGCTGACCATCATCACGACACACAAAAGGTTGTTTGAGTACAACATAGCTTCATTTGGAATTTGCTCGGCCGCCGCGATCTTTCAACAAAATATGGAAAGCCTCCTCAATTCCAGGGACAGTGGTTTTTCAAGACGACATCCTCATCACGGGTTGCGATACTGAAGAATACCTCCGCAACCTGCAGGAGGTGCTATGCAGTCTGGACCGGGTAGGTCTGCGACTGAAAAAGGCGAAGTGCATCTTCCTAGCTCCAGAGATAGAATTCCTGTTGATGAAGTTAGAAGCAGACGGGAATGGACCTACTGTGTCCAAAACGGAAGTGATCCAGAGAGCACCCAGACCCCGTAACACGACGAAACTGCATTCATTCCTCGGGCTCCTGAATTATTTTGGTAACTTTCTTCCCAAATTCAGCAGGCTGTTAGAGCCGCTACACATGCTCCTGCGCAAAGGTCGTGAATGGTTCTTGGGGGACAGCCAGGAAAGGGCTTTTGATAGAGCACAAAATTTGTTATGTTCCAACAATCTGTTAATGCTACATGACCCATGTAAGACATTTGATTTAACATGCGATGCATCGTCCTATGGGGTCAGGTGTGTGTTGCAGCATATTAATGCCAAGGGTCAGTTACAGCCGGTAGCTTATGCCTCCAGAAGTCTGTCCCAGGCAGAACAGGGCTACGGGATGGTAGAAAAGTACGCGCTTGCATGGATATATGCTGTAAAAAAATGCACCAGTACCTGTTTGACAGGAATTTTGAGCTGGAGACGTATCACAAACCCCTAATGTCCATTTTGGCCGACAACAAGGCCATAAATGCAAATGCATTGGCCCACATACAGAGGTGGGCACTCACGTTAGCCGCCAATGACTATACAATTCAGCACAGACCGGGCACTGAAAACTGCGCCGATACACTCAGCAGGCTCCCACTAGCCACCACCGAGGGGGCAACCGAGCATGCTGCTGAGATGGTCATGGCTGTTGAAGTTTTCGAAAGCGAAGGCTCACCTGTGACAGCCCGTCAGACAAAAAGCTGTACAAATAGAGATGCGCTACTGTCTTTAGTCAGGAAATATGTCCTGAATGGGGACTGGGCTGCCACGTATGGGGCATTCCCTGAGGAATTCAAACCATTTCACAGGCGCAAGGATGAACTCTCGATTCAGGCCAATTGCCTACTATGGGGAAACCCTGTAGTCATACCCGAGATGGGCAGAGAGAGGTTCATCAGAGAACTCCACAATGAGCACCTGGGCATTGTCATGATGAAGGCAATTGCCAGCTCCCACGTTTGGTGGCCAGGGATAGATGCAGACCTGGAACTTTGTGTTCACAGATGCAACACGTGTGCTCAGCTGGGCAATTCACCCAGGGAAGTCCCCCCCTTAGCCCCTGATCCTGGCCCGCCAAACCATGGTCATGTATCCATGTGGACTACGCAGGTTCTTTCATGAGAAAAATGTTTTTGGTTGTAGTAGACGCCTACTCCAAATGGATCGAGTGCGACATTCTCAATTCAAGCACATTCACTGCCACGGTAGAAAGTTTACGGGCAATGTTCGCCGCCCATGGTCTAACAGACGTCTTGCTCAGCGACAATGGCCTGTGCTTTACAAGCATTGAATTCCAGGACTTCATGGCAGGAAACGTTATCAACCATGTCAGAACGGCACCATTCAAGCCGGCCTCAAATGGTCAGGTGGAACGAGCAGTGCAGATAATCAAACAGGGGATGCTCAGAATCCAACGGGTTCCCTACAAAGCCACTTATCATGTCTCCTGTTGGCCAATAGATCCTGACCACACTCGCTCACAGGGGTTCCACCCGCAGAGCTGCGAATGAAAAGGACGCTCA
The DNA here is from genome assembly GCF_044704955.1 of Pristiophorus japonicus. Classification (NCBI taxonomy): domain Eukaryota; kingdom Metazoa; phylum Chordata; class Chondrichthyes; family Pristiophoridae; genus Pristiophorus; species Pristiophorus japonicus. The sequence continues at coordinate 720,020 of NW_027252461.1, forward strand.
AAACCAGGTTATCGCTTATACACCCCACCATGAAAGAAATTGTTGAGAGCAGGCGCCAGCCACAATGTGACTACTATGACGGGAATGCGAGGGCGCGATGTATTGATGTCAATGACCCTGTCTTTGTCCTCAACTACGCTGCAGGGCCCAAATGGCTCGCAGGCACTGTGATTGCCAAAGAGGGGAATAGGATTCTGATAGTTAAACTTACCTATGGACAAATCTGCCGCAAACATGTGGATCAAATAAAAAGGTGGTTCAGCAACCCCATAGAAGAAGCAGAGGAAGAACACGATATAGAGTTCACTCCTCCACAGGTGACCGAACACAAGAACCAAGCGGAGGAGAGCCCAGTCACTGTGGGCAGTCCGGAAAGGCCGAGGCACGCAAACATCAGACACTCAGCCAACGCCCAACAACTGGAGCCCCAACTCAGGCGCTCTACAAGGGAGCGTAAACCACCAGAGAGACTTAACCTGTGATCCCAATAAGACTTTGGGGAGAGGTGATGTCATGTATTCAACTTTCATTGTAACCCATGTAAAACTGACCTAAGTTGTACACCATAAGAACATTGACCACAAGGGGGTGAACTTGTGGGAGACATTCCTAACCTGGACTTTCAGGTATAAAAGGGGAAGCTCCACTCACCTTCATCACTTCAGTGCTGGCTAATAAATGTTACTGGCCACAGAGCGACCTTCTCTCAAGTATGGGCCTCGTGTGCATTTATACTGTATAGTAAGGACATATTAGACAGAGTGATCAAACTGCCCCGGTTCTGGTCTCTGTAAGAACACCCATTCTGGATTGTTACACTGCGGGGAGTGTCGGGTTAATAAACGGACTGACGCAACAGGAATTGATAAATAAACTTGATAATTACTTGCGAGAGAGAATGTGTGACTGAAATCTGAGTCTCAGCCTCTAAACATGCTTTTAATTCGGCAGGCGGTGTAAATGTACAGGTCTGAGAGTGAAGGTGCTTATCAGAGAATTAAAAACTAAATCTACAGCTGGAACTCCAAAGGTTCGCACACTTGTTCAGGAAATAATTAGTGATTTAAGTTTAAAGGGAGATGGGTTTGTGCAGCTGTTTCAGAGAGGTTGTGGGCGGCTCTTAAAAGAGCCGTTGTGTTTGGGTTTGATCTCTCAGGACAGCGTGCAGTTTTACTTGGAGCTGGTGTACTTGTCACCGCCTTTGTCCCTTCCGACACGGCGTGCTTGGCCAGCTCCCCGGGCAGCAGCAGGCGCACGGCGGTCTGGATCTCCCGGGAGCTGATGGTGCGGCGCTTGTTGTAATGGACCAGGCGGGAAGCCTCACCCGCGATGCGCTCCAAAATATCCTTCACAACCGAGTTCATGATGCCCATGGTCTTGGAGGAGATGCCAGTATCAGGGTGAACCTGCTTCATCACTTTATAGATGTAAATGGGGTAACTCTCCTTCCTCGACTTTCTGCGCTTCTTGCCGCTCTTCGGTGGTGCTTTAGTGACCGTTTTCTTAGCACCTTTCTTGGCAGTAACTGTTTTCCCAGGTGGAGGGAGCGTGCTCAGCGGCCGCCATATTGGTCAGGGCGGTTTCACGGCGTATGCACGGTCCTTTGTGCAGGGACAAAGGGTGGGCGGGGCTTCAGGATGTCTGTCAGTTTGATTGGCCACATGTTTATGTCCAGCTCAGTGGTCCCTGAAAGGGAGCCTTGTTGTTCTGATAGTTGTCTGGTGATCCTGGGCCAGCACGCCTCACCCTATTGGGCCAGCCCAGCTCAAGCTAATCCTATTGGAACAGCCCAGGCTCACCCTATTGGGCCAGCACAGTCTCACCCCATTGGGTCAGCCCGGGCTCACACTATTGGGCCAGACCGGGCTCACCCTATTGGGCCAGACAGGCTCATCCTATTGGGCCAGCCCTGGTTCACCCTATTGGGCCAGCCCGGGTTGACCCTATTGGGCCAGCACAAAAGACCCAGTGACCAGCAGAGAAAATTAGCAGATCATTGATTTTATTCTCACTTTGCGCACTTACCCAACCAAGTGAGCAAGAAATGATGAATACCATCGGCCTTTGAATGTGGCAGGAGAAACATTTTTCTGTTCTGTCTGTGGGAAAATATTTTAAACATCAGTGTGACTGTAAAAGCACCGAGATACACATACCCTATCCGAGTGAGACTGTTCCAGTGTACTGACTGTGGAAAGAGCTTCAACCAGTTACACAGCCTGAAAAACATCGCAACATTCACAGCGGGGAGAAACTACACGTGTTCTGTGTGTGGACGAAACTTCAACTGATCCAACCTGGAGAGACACAAGGACACCTGCTCCATGGGGAAATCATGGAAATGTGGAGACTGTGGGAAGGGATTCAGTTCCCAGTCAGATCTAGAAATCCATCATCGCAGTCACACTGGGGAGAGACCATTCACCTGCTCTGTGTGTGGCCAAGGTTTCACTCAATCATCTGATCTGCTGAAACTCCAGCGAGTTCACACTGGGGAAGTGTGGGAGGGATAGAAACATAGAAACATAGAAAATAGGTGCAGGAGCAGGCCATTCAGCCCTTCTAGCCTGCACCGCCATTCAATGAGTTCATGGCTGAACATGAAACTTCAGTACCCCCTTCCTGCTTTCTCGCCATAACCCTTGATCCCCCGAGTAGTAAGGACTTCATCTAACTCCCTTTTGAATATATTTAGTGAATTGGCCTCAACTACTTTCTGTGGTAGAGAATTCCACAGGTTCACCACTCTCTGGGTGAAGAAGTTTCTCCTCATCTCGGTCCTAAATGGCTTACCCCTTATCCTCAGACTGTGACCCCTGGTTCTGGACTTCCCCAACATTGGGAACATTCTTTCTGCATCTAACCTGTCTAAACCCGTCAGAATTTTAAACGTTTCTATGAGGTCCCCTCTCATTCTTCTGAACTCCAGTGAATACAAGCCCAATTGATCCAATCTTTCTTGATAGGTCAGTCCCGCCATCCCGGGAATCAGTCTGGTGAACCTTCGCTGCACTCCCTCAATAGCAAGAATGTCCTTCCTCAAGTTAGGAGACCAAAACTGTACACAATACTCCAGGTGTGGCCTCACCAAGGCCCTGTACAACTGTAGCAACACCTCCCTGCCCCTGTATTCAAATCCCCTCGCTATGAAGGCCAACATGCCATTTGCTTTCTTAACCGCCTGCTGTACCTGCATGCCAACCTTCAATGACTGATGTACCATGACACCCAGGTCTCGTTGCACCTTCCCTTTTCCTAATCTGTCACCATTCAGATAATAGTCTGTCTCTCTGTTTTTACCACCAAAGTGGATTTACTCAGTCATTTGAATTGCGAGTTCGCAAGTTACTGCAGAGGTTGGGTTCTACTGTTTTTACTGCTGTTAATCGCATCCTGACTGAATCGTGTTTATTCTGTGAGTTGGGATTTGTTTCTGCTGATGTTAATCACCCATATAACTGGGCTGGAGATTATTTTTTGATATTTCAAATAACATAGTGTGTCGATACTTGAGGTCTCCATGATAAGAGGAGAAAAATTGATGTCTTGTTATCGACTGCTACATTTTGCGCCTTTACTGCTTTCTAACTGTAGATTGTTTCAGTTCTCAGACCTTTGGTTACTCTCAGGACAAGTGGCAGTTACACATACCGTCCAGAGTGCATTGATGTCCAGGGGAGGGATAGCTAACACGCCCTGGATCATTAAACACAAAATCCAGTCTGTTAATCACTTACACATACTGGAATTTTCCTGTGCCCACAGCATCTCTCTCACCTTCAATGTGTGAATAGAGTATCACACCTGCAAAGCTGGTTTCAATTTAAATTTGAATCCACTCAGTAAATGTATTTTTTTTAATATCTACAAGTAAACCGATCACATCAACTAATTGGCAAAGGTTTACAGTCAACTAGATGAACAAGTAAAAACATCATGGCCCAATAACACAGCTCTATATTCACAGGAGAAAGTCTGTTATCTAAGTCCTCGAATGTCAGTTGGTGAGATGAGAGACTGAATCTCTTTCCACACTCAGCTGGTAAATGGCCTCTCCCTGATGTGTTTTCACCCAACGCACATCTGCATCCATTCCCACAGTCCCCACATTTACAGTGTTTAGTCAGCTGGGCACACGAGTCTCAGAGGTTGACGAATGGTTGAAGTTCTATCCACACACAGAACATGTGTACTGTTTCTCACCACTGTGATTGGTGTTTTTCCAAAGGCTGATGATAACGTGATCCTGATGAATCTGGTGAATCTCTCAAATCTTGACGTGATGTTTGGTTTGAGTTACCAAGCTGCAGATCCTCCTATTCTAATACTCTGCAAATATAGGTTACAAACGTTGTTGATTTAAGTACAGGATAGAAATTCAGAACAGCCAAGTCTGGATTCTATAGGACATTCTGTCCCCTCCTGTCCCTCCAAAGCTGTAAAAGCCTTATTCTAGACACTCTCCCTCCATCCTTATTGTCCAAAATCAACTGCGAATTACTTTCTCCAGGAAGTGTTGAATCTGGCTGGGTGCAATTCCACAGAAATGTGTTAACCTCTGGTGCTTCACCATCAGTCGACTCAGTGAGCGTCAGCAGGATTTCCACTGTGGTAGTCATCAGAGCCGAGTCCAATCATACTCCCAAATGACATCCATACACTTCCCAATTGATGTCACTGGATCAGTATCAAGAGCAAGGGCAGTGGCTAATTTTTACTTATATTTAGCCCAGTGGTACTGAGGACAATTATAACCCCTGAACTGCTGCCTTGGCTGAGATCAACTAACAGCCCAGACCAAGGACCGAACTTGGGAACTTCCCAGTCAGTATTGCAGAGTGTTCTAAAATTTGGGGGATTGAGGGAGGGGTAGAAAGAATATTTTGAAACAAATTGTATTCCACCTTTAAACAAAAAATTCGTCACACTGCACAATTCTGAAATGTTTCCAAATTGGACAAGCAAGTCAAATGGATTATAAAAACAATGTGTCATTTTAGAAAGGCTCAAGTCACTGAAATAGACAGCTTCACAATCACAGCACAGTACAGAAGGGAGCGAATGTTAATGGGAGCTCGGTTCGTGAAGTCCGCCGACAATCTGAGATAAACTGGACTGTTCCTTTAAGTATAAATAGGCAGAGAAAAGAGAGTCCCTGTCCCTTTAAATAGCTGCCCCATTCCCCCGGGCAGTGGGAGGAGCAACGGCGCGCTATATCTTGAGATACTGACACAGCAAACACCGCCGGATGGCTTCCCGCAGGTTCCTAAAGTCCTAAGAAATAAATTGCATCAGGTTAAGTCGAACAACTGAAAAGAATCCACACTGAGTCGTTGCTATGTGCGTGTCTGTGTAAACAAAACACATCATTCTTAATCTTTGCTAGAGATAAGCTATTAACTGCACCAGTTATTACCCAGCATTTTATTTCCTATTATTTACAATGTAATTACAGAATGTTTAATTCATTTACCATTTATTGATGATCCATTGCCTTGTGTGCTATTGTTTAGAAAGTGATGTCAGAATGACCATTCCGTTACCAAGGTGACCGTCGGCCCGCAGTATTCAGTGGGAAGGCGATTAAATCTTTGCTCTGGGATTTGGACGCAGTGGGAACATCGGCGCAAAATCCCACGTTTTAATGTGAAATATGTCTGTTTCCTCACATGTCGACCGGCTGTGAGAAATGGAACCTTGAGTAAAAAATGGCGAGGCTCGTCCGCGATTTGGACTCAGTACCTCTCGCATATCAAATGTGATCATCCTTAAGTGAGAATCATACCCCCAGACCAACGAGCCACCGACAGTGAAAAGCGCAGCTCTCAGATTCTGACAGTAGTGAGAAAAGGTATTCGGCCCATCGTGCTTGTGTTGTCCCTCAGAGACCTATCTAATTAGTCCCCCTCGCCATAGTCCTACAAATGTTATTCATTTGACGAATATATTATTAATTTGAAACATGGTATGAGCAAGCTCCCTTGTCAGTAAAAGGGAAATTTGGCGAAGAGGTTAAATGTGAATGACAAAACATCCAGGGAGCTCAAAGCTGTAAGACAATAAGGGCGTGGATGGGATTCGAATCCATGCATGCAGAGAGCAATGAATTAGCAGTCCAGCGCTTTAACCTCTCGACCACCTCGTCTCTTATTTAGCTCAACGTCAGCCCTTCAATTTCCTGCTTTTTATATCCAAATAGAAATAATGTGCTCGAAAATCCACTTCAAAGCTTGCTCTGTCCGTGCAACCAGATGGCAAAACGTGCCATTACATTCTTAAAGCAAACTGCCTTTCTTTACTTCAGGTGACTGACTCGAAGAGATGGTTGGTTTTTCGGCAGAATCCCAATAAAAAATATAACATTTCAGGTAGCGAATTAATTGATCGCAGAAGGACTCGAACTTGTAATCTTGGGATAAAGTCACGGCTAAAAACGAATTCAAACGCCTCAACCATTATGCCAGGCCGTTCCTGCCGTCAATGTAAAATTTTTTATTGTGAAAATTGGGAGCGGATTGCTCCATCAAGGAGTGGATTTAAGAAAAGCTGAGCATATTTCGAGTAATTGAACAGATGTACTGCGATCTGTGTGCGCACCGGAGCAGGCAGCCCCAATGTAACTTGGAACACAGCTGTTTAACAATTCGGTCATTGCAGCTGGAATCACACTTCTTCTCAAGCTGCACAACATGAGGCGAGATTATGAGAAAGTCCGTCTTAAATTGACAGATAATGAATCGAAACTGACCACCATCCGCTTAAACAGACACAGAATGATCCGGGTCTTCAAGCACATCCCTTTTACACAGATGCAGAATGACCCTTGACTGACAGCAGTTCCCTTTTAAAAGAATAAAGTGAGATTTCGATCATCCCTGAAGGCAATTGTGCAGTGGGGCTCAGGACCACGCGGGGCAGAGACGGTTATTGAAGAACAGGTGATAGACAGGCAGGAAGGAAGGAGGGAGGGAAGTAAAACCAGCCCAGACTGAAATATATATATATTTAACATTTTAAGAAAATAAATACATTTAAATTTTATTTTAAAAAAATTGAATTTGATTTGTTTTAAATAAATAAATAATTGATTCATAATCTATATATTTTTTGATTGGACGAAGGCTGTGTGACTGGAAGAATTCCATTAGAAATGAGTGGGTGCAGTCAATAAATTCCAAACCACAGTAAGCCCATGGTGGAGGACAAGCCACGAGGGAAGATGTGGGCTACAAAGGCGATCTTTTAAAGTCGCGTATGTCTTTCTGCTGGATCTGACAGCAGCTGCTTGTGCTGTGAAAGAGGTCAAATGTAATAGAGGCCAGTGCAGGCAGAACAGAAAAAAACACGTTTTTTTTGGAAGTTACAAAGTTGGGATTGCATATAAATATACATATATATATATATACATGTATGAACAAAGTCAGTAAGTCATATCTTGTCTTGTCTTGATTTGATTTGATTTGAATTTGAAAATAAGGGTGGAGGATGTAATCATGTCACTCAGCCCACACGCAAGCCCTCGATAAATAGCTATATTTCTAACTTGTGTATTTTCCCTTCTTTCAGTTGTGGAATAGAAAAATCCCACAGCAGATTCTTCTACTTTCAGAGAGTCCACGAAGGAGTGTTCAATCAAATCAGCATGGTTTCAAGTTGCATGTAATGCATTTTTCTCACATGACAGTAAGATCGCACAGCACGTTTGCACACACACTGGCATACACAAACACACAAACAAACTAAAATTTCTGCACCCTCTAAGGCAGTTTTTGAAATTTGAAATGTGAACTCCGGGACAGACAGCACATCGCTTTTAAACAGACACAGAATGATGCGGGTCTGATAGCACACCATTTTAAACAGGCAGAGAATGATCCCGGACAGACAAACACCTACCCTTAAAAGGGACACGGAAACAGAATGAATAAAAACAGATAAATAAGTAAAACTCAGCAGGTCGTGCAGATTCTGTGGATGAAGAATCCGGTTTCACGTTCTGTCGGATAATCATTCCGATATTTTAGGAAAACGTTCAAGATTACAGATTATTTCAAAAAATATAGCGCCTGGAAAAAATACGCAGCGAGAAAAGTCAAATGGGAACGTCTGTGATACAGTGGAACGCAGGATTGATTAAATAATAAACAGCACAATGGAGAAAGGCAAAGTGGGTGGTAATCGGGCAATAACGTAACAAAGGATGGTCCAGAGGAGGTGTTAGTGGGAATAGCAGAACCATTACCAGACAATGGGAGCGGTGCTTATGATCCGATACGTTGAACCTAATGTTGAGGCCAGAAGACGCTAACATGCCAACAATATAGGGTGTCTACGCCTTTTAATCAGACCAGGCAGCTTGGCCAGCCCGGATTGATGTCCTGTCCGCTTTGAATTCGGCAGCCAAGCGACTAATTCAAAAGGCAGCTTCTCTCATCTACTCAGCTCGAGAGAAACAGGACGCAATCATATTCAGGTCAGAGGTGGACATTGACGCTGAATGTTTGCTTATCCCCATTGAGGTGAACTTATGCGGACAGACAGGAAGATATACTGATCAAGTATTGGCTGGAACCAAACACGGGTTTAGGTTATCCAACGAGTCACAGAGCCGAGGACCTCTGAGATACTTTAACTTTACTCACATTGGCGGGTTTCACTTTGCTCTGGGATTTGGACGCTGTGGGAACATCGGCGTAAAATCACACGTTTTAACGTGAAATATATCTGTTTTCCCACATGTCGAGCGGCTGTGAGAAGCGGAACTTTGAGTAAAAAATGGCGGGGCTCGTCCGGGATTTGGCCCGCGACCTCTCGCATTTCAAATGTGATCATCCTTCTCAGCGAGATTCGGACCCCTGGACCAACGAAGCGCCGACAGTGAAGAGTGCAGCTCTCAGATTCTGCCGGGAGTGAGAAAAGGTATTCGGCCCATTGTGCTTGTGTTGTCCCTCAGAGACCTAGCGAATCAGTTCCCCTCTCCATAGTCCTGCAAATGTTATCCTTTTGACGAATATATTATTAATTTGAGACATGACATGAGCAAAGTACAGCATCCTTGTAAGTAAAAGGGGAATTTGGCGATGAGGTTAAAGGTGATTGACAATACGACCAGCGGTGTCAATGCTGTAAGGCAACGCCGAGGAGGATGGGATTTGAACCCATGCGTGCAGAGTACAATGGATTAGCAGTCCATCGCCTTAACCTCTCTCGCATTCAGCATAGCATCAGCCATTCAACCTCCTGCTTTTTTTTTATCCAAACAGAAATAACGCGCAACAAAATCCACTTCACAGCTTGCTGTGCCCGTGGATGCAGATCGACAATGATGAAAACGTGCCATTAGATTCTTAAAGCAAACAGCCTTCCTTAACTTCATGTAAGTGACTGGAAGAGATGGTTGGTTTTTCGGCAGAATCACACCAAAGAAAATAAAATTTCAGGTAGCGAGCTAGTTGACCGCCGCAGGGCTCAAACCTGCAATCTTCTGTAACTTCTCAGTTATAATCGAAGTCAGACGCTTTATCCATTAGGCTACGCGGCCACTGCCATCAGTGCCTAATGTGTTGTTGCATATATTGGGAGCAAATTCGGGGCTACTGCAATATCAAGGAGTGGATTTCGGAAAAGATGAGCATTTTTCGAGTAAATGAACAGATGCACTGCGATCTGGGTGCGCACCGGCGCAGGCAACCCCAATATAAATTGGAACACAACAGTTTAACAATTCGGTCATTGCAGCTGAAGTCAAACTCCTCAAACTATACAGGATGACCCAGCTTAAGGAGACAGTCCATTTTAAAGGGAAAGATTATGAACCGGAACTGACAACCAGCCCATTTAACAGACACAGAATGATCCGGAACTGCAAGGACATCCCTTTTAGCCAGATGCAGAATGACCCCTGACGTACAGCAGTTCCCTTTTAAAAGAATAAAGTGAGATTGCTATCATCCCAGAAGGCAATTGCGCAGTGGGGCTCAGGACCACGCGGGGCAGAGACGGTTATTGACGGAATACACAGGCAGGAAGGAAGGAGGGACGTAAAACCAGCCCAGACCAAAAGCTAATTTACAAATATATATATATATTTAACCTTTTAAGAAAATAAATGCATTTAAATTTTATGTGATAAAAATTGACCTTGATTTGTTTTAAATAAATAAATAATTGATTCATAATCTAGATATTTTTTGATTGAACGAAGGCTGTGTGACTGGAAGAATTTCATTGGAAATGAGGGATATAGTCAATAAATTCCCAAACACAGTAAGCCCATGGTGGAAGACAAGCCACGTGGGAAGCTGTGGGCTACAAATGCGATCTTTTAAATCGCGTGTGTCTTTCTGCTGGATCTGACAGTAGCTCCTTGTGCTGTGAAAGAGATCAAATGTAATAGAGCCCGGTGCAGGCAGAACAGAAAAAGCATATTTATTTTGGAATTTAAAAAGTTGGGATTGTGTATAAATATACATATATATATATATATATAAACAAAGTTAAAAGCCAGCTTCTCACATCTTTTCAGCTCTAGAGAAACAGGACGCAGTCATATTCAGGGCAGAGGTGGACATTGACGCTGAATGTATGCTTATAGCCATTGAGGTGAGCTTATGCGTACAGACAGGAAGATATACTGATCAAGTATTGGCCGGAACCAAACACGGGTTTCGGTTATCCAACGAGTCACAGAGCCGAGTACCTCTGAGATACTTTAACTTTACTCAGTTGGGTGACTTTCACTTTGCTCTGGTATTTGGACGCTGTGGGAACATCGGCGCAAAATCACACGTTTTATTGTAAAATATGTCTGTTTTCTCACATGTCAAGCGGGTGTGAGAAGCGGAAATTTGAGTAAAAAATGGCGGGGCTCTTCCGGGATTTGGCCCGAGACCTCTAGCATTTCAAATGTGGTCATCTCTAAGCGAGAATTGTACTCCTAGACCAACGAGCGGCCGACAGTGAAGAGCATAGCTCTCAGATTCTGACGGTAGTGAGAAAAGAAATTAAGCCCATCGTGCTTGTGCTGTCCCTCAGGGACCTATCTAATTAGTCCCCCTCGCCATAGTCCTGCAAATGTTCTCCTTTTGAGGAATATATTATTAATTTGAGACATGACATGAGCAAAGTACAGCATCCTTGTCAGTAAAAGGGGAATTTGGCGATGAGGTTAAATGTGATTACCAACACGACCCGTGATGTCAAAGCTGTTCGACAACAACGACGAAGATGGGATTCGAACCCATGCATGCAAAGTACAATGGATTAGCAGTCCTGTGTCCTGAATGGGAACTGGGCAGCCACGTACGGGGCGTTCCCTGAGGAATTCAAACCATTTCACAGGTGCAAGGATGAACTTTCGATTCAGGTCGATTGCCTACGATGGGCAAACCGTGTAGTCATGCCCCAGATGGGCAGAGAGATGTTCATCAGAGAACTCCACAATGAGCACCTGGGCATTGTCATGATGAAGGCAATTGCCAGCTCCCACGTTTGGTGGCCAGGGATAGATGCAGACCTGGAACTTTGTTTTCACAGATGCAACACGTGTGCCCAGCTGGGCAATTCACCCAGGGAAGTCCCCACTTAGCCCCTGGTCCTGGCCCGCCAAACCATGGTCATGTATCCATGTGGACTACGCAGGTTCTTTCATGAGAAAAATGTTTTTGGTTGTAGTAGACGCCTACTCCAAATGGATCGAGTGCGACATTCTCAATTCAAGCGCATTCTCTGAAATGGTAGAAAGTCTACGGGCAATGTTCGCCGCTCATGGTCTAACAGACGTCTTGGTCAGCGACAATGGCCCGTGCTTTACAAGCATTGAATTCCAAGACTTCATGGCAGGAAACGGTATCAACCATGTCAGAACGGCACCATTCAAGCCGGCCTCAAATGGTCAGGTGGAACGAGCAGTGCAGATAATCAAACAGGGGATGCTCAGAATCCAAGGGGGTTCCCTACAAAGCCACTTATCATGTCTCCTGTTGGCCAATAGATCCCGACCACACTCGCTCACAGGGGTTCCACCAGCAGAGCTGCTGATGAAAAGGACGCTCAAAACCAGGTTATCCCATATACACGCCACCATGAAAGAAATTGTTGAGAGCAGGCGCCAGTCACAATGTGACTACCAGGACGAGAATGCGACGGTGTGATGTATTGATGTCAATGACCCTGTCTTTGTCCTCAACTACGCTGCAGGGCCCAAATGGCTCGCAGGCATTGTGATTGCCAAAGAGGGGAATAGGATTCTGATCGTTAAACTTACCAATAGACAAATCTGCCGCAAACACGTGGATCAAATAAAAAGTATGTTCAGCAACCCCATAGAAGAAGCAGAGGAAGAACACAATATAGAGTTCACTCCTCCAAAGGTGACCGAACACAAGAACCAAGCAGAGGAGAGCCCAGTCACTGTGGGCAGTCCGGACAGGCCTGAGGCACCGCAAACAGCAGACACTCAGGCCAACGCCCAACAACTGGAGCCCCAACTCAGGCGCTCTACAAGGGAGCGTAAACCAGCAGAGAGACTTAACCTGTGATCCAATTAAGACTTTGGGGAGAGGTGATGTCATGTATTCAACTGTCATTGTAACCCATGTATAAACTGACATAAGTTGTACACCGTGAGAACATTGACCATAAGGGGGTGAACTTGTGGGAGACATTCCTAACCTGGACTTTCAGGTATAAAAGGGGAAGCTCAACCCACCTTCATCACTTCAGTGCTGGCTAATAAATGTTACTGGTCACGGAGCGACCTTCTCTCAAGTATGGGCCTCGTGTGCATTTATACTGTATAGTAAGGACATATTAGACAGAGTGTTCAAACTGCCCCGGTTCTGGTCTCTGTAAGAACTCCCATTCTGGATTGTTATATTGCGGGGAGTGTCGGGTAAATAAATGGACTGACGCAACAGGAATTGAAAAATAAACTTGATAAGTACTTGCGAGAGAGAATGTGTGACTGAAATCTGAGTCTCAGCCGCTGAACATGCTTTTAATTCGGCAGGCGGTGTAAATGAACAGGTCTGAGAGTGAAGCTGCTTATCAGAGATTTAAAAACTAAATCTACAGCTGGAACTCCAAAGGTTCTCACACAATTGTTCAGGAAATAATTAGTGATTTAAGTTTAAAGGGAGATGGGTTTGTGCAGCTGTTTCAGAGAGGTTGTGGGTGGCTCTTAAAAGAGCAGTTGTGTTTGGGTTTGATCTCTCAGGACAGCGTGTAGTTTTACTTGGAGCTGGTGTACTTGGTCACCACCTTTGTCCCTTCCGACACGGCGTGCTTGGCCAGTTCCCCAGGCAGCAGCAGGCGCACGGCGGTCTGGATCTCCCGCAGCTGATGGTGCGGCGCTTGTTGTAATGGGCCGGGCGGGAAGCCTCACCCGCGATGTGCTCCAAAATATCCTTCACAACCGAGTTCATGATGCCCATGGCCTTGGAGGAGATGCCAGTATCAGGGTGAACCTGCTTCATCACTTTGTAGATGTAAATGGAGTAACTCTCCTTCCTCGACTTTCTGCGCTTCTTGCCGCTCTTCGGTGGTGTTTTAGTGACCGTTTTCTTGGTGCCTTTCTTGGCAGTAACTGTTTTCCCCGGTGGAGGGAGCGTGCTCAGCGGCCGCCATATTGGTCAGGGCGATCTCACGGCGCATGCACGGTCCTTTGTGCAGGGAGAAAGGGTGGGCGGGGCTTCAGGATATCTGTCAGTTTGATTGGTCACATATTTATGTCCAGCTCCGTGGCCCCTGAAAGGGAGCCTTGTTGTTCTGATAGTTGTTTCGTGACCCTGGGCCAGCACGCCTCACCCTATTGGGCCAGCCCAGCCCAAGCTAACCCTATTGAGCCAGCCCAGGCTCATCCTATTGGGCCAACACAGTCTCATCCCATTGGGTCATCCCGGGCTCACATTATTGGGCCATACCGGGTTCACCCTATTGGGCCAGCTCAAAAGGCCCAGTGATCAGCAGAGAAAATCAGCAGCTCATTGATTTTATTCTCACTTTGCGTACTTACCCATCCATGTTAGCTGGAAATGATGAATACCATCGGCCTTTGAATGTGGCAGGAGAAACATTTTTCTGTTCTGTCTGTGGGGAAATATTTCAAACATCAGTGTGACTAGAAAAGCACCGAGACAACCATACCCTGTCCATGTGACAATGTTCCAGTGCACTGACTGTGGAAAGAGAACCGACCAGTTACACAGCCAGAAAAACATCGCACCATTCACAGCGGGGAGAAACTACACGTGTTCTGTGTGTGGACGAAACTTCAACTGATCGTCCAACCTGGAGAGACACGAGGACGCCTGCTCCATGGAGAAATCATGGAAATGTGGGGAATGTGGGAAGGGATTCAGTTCCCCGTCAGATCTAGAAATCCATCATCACAGTCACACTGGGGCGAGACCATTCACCTGCTCTTTGTGTGTGGCCAAGGTTTCACTCAATCATCTGATCTGCTGAAACTCCAGCGAGTTCACACTGGGGAAGTGTGGGAGGGATTTACTCAGTCATTTGAATTGCGAGTTCGCAAGTTACTGCAGAGGTTGTGTTCTACTGTTATTACTGCTGTTAATCACATCCTGACTGAATCGTGTTCATTCTGTGAGTTGGGATTTATATCTGCTGATGTTAATCACCCATAAAACTGGGCTGGAGTTTACTATTTTGATATTTCAAATAACACAGTGTGTCGATACTTGAGGTCTCCATGATAAGCGGAAACAAATTGATGTCTTGTTATCGACTGCTACATTTTGCTCCTTTACTGCTTTCTAATTGTAGATTGTTTCAGTCCTCAGACCTTTGGTTACTCTCAGGACAAGTCCCAGTTCCCCAACCGTCCAGTGTGCCTTGATGTCCAGGGTAGGGATAGCTAACACGCCCGGGATCACTAAACACAAAATCCAGTCTGTTAATCACTGACACATACTGGAATTTTCATGTGCCCACAGCATCTCTCTCACCTTTATAGTGTGAATGGATTATCACACCTGCAAAGCTGGTTTCAATTTAAATTTGATTCCACCCAGTAAATGTATTTTTTAAAATATCTACAAGTAAACCAATCACATCAACTAATTGGCAAAGGTTTACAGTCAACTAGATGAACAAGTAAAAACATCATGGCCCAATAACACAGCTCTATATTCACTGGAGAAACTCTGTTATCTAAGTCCTCGAATGTTAGTTGGTGAGATGAGAGACTGAATCTCTTTCCACACTCAGCTGGTAAACGGTCTCTCATTGATGTGTTTCCACCCGACGCACATCTGAATCCATTCCCACAGTCCCCACATTTACAGTGTTTAATCAGCTGGGCACACGAGTCTCAGAGGTTGATGAATGGTTGAAGTTCTATCCACACATCGAACATGTGTACTGTTTCTCACCACTGTGATTGCTGTTTTTCCAAAGGCTGATGAGAAGGTGATCCTGATGAATCTGGTGAATTTCTCAAATCTTGACATGATGTTTGGTTTGAGTTACCAAGCTGCAGATTCTCCCATTCTATTATCCTGCAAATGTAGGTTACACAAGTTGTTACTTTCAGTACAGGATAGAAATTCAGAACAGTCAAGTCTCGATTCTATTGGACATTCTGTCCCCTCCTGTCCCTCCAAAGCTGTAAAAGCCTTAATCTAGACAATCTCACTCCATCCTTACTGTCTGAAATCAACTGCGAATTACTTTCTCCAGGAAGTGCTGAATCTGGCTGGGTGCAATTCCACAGAAATTTGTTAACCTCTGGTGCTTCACCATCAGTCGACTCAGTGAGTGTCAGCAGGATTTCCACTGTGGTAGGCATCAAAGCCGAATCCAATCCTACCCCAAATGACATCCATACACTTCCCAATTGATGTCACTGGATCAGTATCATGAGCAAGGGCAGTGGCTAATTTTTACTTATATTTAGCGTATTGGTACTGAGGACAATTATAACCCCTGATCTGCTGCCTTGGCTGAGATCAACTAATAGCCGAGATCAAGGACCGAACTTGGGAACTTCCCACTCAGTAATGCAGGGTGTTCTAAAATTTGGGGGGTTGAGGGAGGGTTTGAAAGGATATTTTGAAACAAATTTTACTCCACCTTTAAACAAAACCTTCGTCACACTGCACAATTCTGAAATTTTTCCAAATTAAACAAACAAGTTAAATGGATTATAAAAACAATGTGCCATTTTAGAAAGGCTCAAGTCACTGAAATAGACAGTTTTACAATCACAGCACAATACAGAAGGAAGTGAATGTTAATGGCAGCTCGATTCGTGAAGTCCGCCGACACTCTGAGATAAACTGGACTGTACCTTTAGATATAAATCGGCAGAGAAAAGAGAGTCCCTGTCCCTTTAAATAGCTGCCCCAATCCCCCGGGCAGTGGGAGGAGCAACGGCGCGCTATATCTTGAGAAACTGACACAGCAAATACCGCCGAATGGCTTCCCGCAGGTTCCTAAAGTCCTGAGAAATAAAATTGCATCAGGTTAAGTAGAACAACTGAAAAGAATGCACACTGAGTCGTTGCTATGTGCGTGTGTGTGTAAACAAAACACATCATTCTTAATCTTTGCTAGAGATAAGCTATTAACTGCACCAGTTATTACCCAGCATTTTATTTCCTATTATTTACAATGTAATTTCAAAGTGTTTAATTCATTTACCATTTATTGATGACCCATTGTCTTGTGTGCTATTGTTTAGAAAGTGATGTCACAATGACCATTCCGTTACCAAGGTGACCATGTCGGCCCGCAGTATTCAGTGTGAGGGGATTAAATCTTTGCTCTGGGATTTGGACACAGTGGGAACATCGGCGCAAAATCACACGTTTTAATGTGAAATATGTCTGTTTTCTCACATGTCGACCGGCTGTGAGAAATGGAACCTTGAGTTAAAAATGGCGAGCCTCGTCCGCGATTTGGACTCGGGACCTCTCGCATATCAAATGTGATCATCCCTAAGTGAGAATCATACCCCCAGACCAACGAGCCACCGACAGTGAAAAGCGCAGCTCTCAGATTCTGACAGTAGTTAGAAAAGGTATTCGGCCCATCGTGCTTGTGCTGTCCCTCAGAGACCTATCTAATTAGCCCCCCTCACCATAGTCCTGCAAATGTTATCTTTTTGAAGAATATACTATTAATTTGAGACATGACATGAGCAAAGTGCAGCATCCTTGACAGTAAAAGGAGAATTTGGCGATGAGGTTAAATGTGAATGAAAAAACAACCAGGGGGATCAAAGCTGTAAGACAACGACGACGAGAAGGAGATTCGAACCCTTGCGTGCAGAGCACAGTAGAATAGCAGTCCATCGCTTTAACCTCTCGGCCACCTCGTCTCTTCTGCAGCGCATCGTCAGCCATTCAATCTCCTGCTTTGTGTATCCAAACAGAAATAATGTGCAAGAAAGTCCACTTCACAGCTTGCTCTGCCGTGCATGCAGATCGACAATGATGAAAACTTGCCATGAGATTCTTTAAGCAAACAGCCTTCCTTCACTTCAGGTGAGTGACTGGAAGAGATGGTTGGTTTCTCGGCAGAATCACAACAAAGAATATAACATTTCACGCAGCGAGCTAAATTGACCGTGGCAGGACTCGAACCTGCAATTTTTTGATAACTTCTTGGTTATAATCGAAGTCAGACGCCTTATCCATTAAGCGACGCGGCCTCTGCCATCAGTATAGATTGTGTTGTTGTGTATATTGGGAGAAAATTCGGGTAACTGCTATATCAAGGAGTGGATTAAGGAAAAGATGAGCATATTTCGAGTAAATGAACAGATGCACTGCGATCTGTGTGCGCACCGGCACAGGCAACAGTTTAACAATTCAGTCATTGCAGCTGAAATCATACTCCTTCTCAAACTATACAAGATCACCCGGGTTTATGAGAAAACCCGTTTTAAAGGGAAAGATTATGAATCGGAACTGACAACCAGCCCGTTTAAACAGACACAGAATGATGCGGGACTGCAAGGACATCCCTTTTACCCAGATACAGAACGACCCTTGACTGACAGCAGTTCCCTTTTTAAAAGAATAAAGTGAAATTGCTGTAATCACTGAAGGCAATTGTGCAGTGGGGCTCAGGACCACGCGGGGCAGAGACGGTTATTGAAGCCACAGGTGATAGACAGGCAGGAAGGAAGGAGGGGCATAAAACGAGCCCAAACATAAAGCTAATTTACAAATATATATATCTATTTAACATTTTAAGAAAATAAATATATTTAAATTTTATTAGAAAAAAAATTGAATTTGATTTGTTTTAAATAAATAAATAATTGATTCATTATCTATATATTTTTTGATTGAACGAAGGCTGTGTGACTGGAAGAATTCCATTGGAAATGAGGGGTGCATTCAATAAATACCCAAACACAGTAAGCCCATGGTGGAAGACAAGCCACGAGGGAAAATGTGGGCTACAAAAGCGATCTTTTAAAGTCGCGTGTGTCTTTCTGCTGGATCTGACAGTAGCTCCTTGTGCTGTGAAAAAGGCCAAATTTAATAGAGCCCGGTGCAGGCAGAACAGAAAAAGCATATTCATTTTGGAAGTTAAAATGTTGGGATTGTATATAAATATGCATATATGGGATTGTATATAAAGATACATGTATAAACAAAGTCAAAAGGCAGCTTCTCACATCTTTTCAGCTCTAGAGAAACAGGACGCACTCATATTCAGGGCAGAGGTGGTGATTGCCGCTGAATGTATGCTTATCCCGATTGAGGTGAGCTTATGCGTACAGACAGGAAGATATACTGATCAAGTGTTGGCCGGAACCAAACAAGGGTTTAGGTTATCCAAGAGTCACAGAGCCGAGTACCTCTGAGATACTTTAACTTTACTCAGTTGGGTGACTTTCACTTTGCTCTGGGATTTGGACGCTGTGGGAACATCGGCGCAAAATCACACGTTTTAATGTGAAATATGTCTGTTTTCTCACATGTGGAGCGGCTGTGAGAAATGGAACTTTGAGTAAAAAGTGGCGGGGCTCGTCCGGGATTTGGCCCGAGACCTCTCGCATTTCAAATGTGATCATCTCTAAGCGAAAATCAAAGCCCGAGACCAACGAGCCCCCGACAGTGAGAAGTGCAGCTATCAGATTATGACGGTAGTGAGAAAAGATATTCGGCCCATTGTGCTTGTGCTGTCCCTCAGATACCGATCTAATAAATCCCCCTCGCCATAGTCCTGCAAATGTTATCCTTTTGACGAATATATTATTAATTTGAGACATGACATGAACAAAGTACAGCATCCTTGTCAGTGAAAGGGAAATTTGACGATGAGGTTAATGTGATTGACAACACGACCAGGTAAGTCAAAGCTGTATCACAACAACGACGATGACGATGGGATTCGAACCCATGCGTGCAGAGTACAATGGATTAGCAGTCCTGTGTCCTGAATGGGGACTGGGCAGCCACTTATGGGGCATTCCCTGAGGAATTCAAACCATTTCACAGGCGCAAGGATGAACTCTCGATTCACGCCGATTGCCTACTATGGGGAAACCGTGTAGTCATGCCCCAGATAGGCAGAGAGATGTTCATCCGAGAACTCCACAATGAGCACCTGGGCATTGTCATGATGACGGCAATTGCCAGGTCACATGTTTGGTGGCCAGGGACAGATGCAGACCTGGAACTTTGTGTTCACAGATGCAACACGTGTGCCCAGCTGGGCAATTCGCCCAGGGAAGCCCCCCGCCTTAGCCCCTGGTCCTGGACCGCCAAACCTTGGTCACGCATCCATGTGGACTACGCAGGTCGTTTCATGAGAAAAATGTTTTTGGTTGTAGTAGACGTCTACTCCAAATGGATCGAGTGTGACATTCTCAATTCAAGCACATCCTCTGCCACTGCAGAAAGTCTACCTGCAATGACCGCCCACGGTCTACCGGACGTCTTGTTTAGCGACAATGGCCCGTGCTTTACTCGCATTGAATTCCAGGACTTCATGGCAGGAAATGGTATCAATGATGTCAGAACGGCACCTTTCAAGCCGGCCTCAAATGTCCAGGCGGAACGAGCAGTGCAGATAATCAAACAGGGGATGCTCAGAATCCAAGCGAGTTCCCTACAAAGCCACTTATCATACCTCCTGTTGGCCAATAGATACAGACCACACTCGCTCACAGGGGTACCACCCGCAGAGCTGCTAATGAAAAGGACGCTCAAAACCAGGTTATCCCATATACACGCCACCATGAAAGAAATTGTTGAGAGCAGGCGCCAGTCACAATGTAACAACTATGACGGGAATGCGAGGGCGCGATGTATTGATGTCAATGACCCTGTCTTTGTCCTCAACTACGCTGCAGGGCCCAAATGGCTCGCAGGCACTGTGGTTGCCAAAGAGGTGAATAGGATTCTGATATTTAAACTTACCAATGGACAAATCTGCCGCAAACACGTGGATCAAACAAAAAGGAGGTTTAGCAACCCCATAGAAGAAGCAGAGAAAGAACACGACGTAGAGTTCACTCCTCCACAGGTGACTGAACACTGGAACCAAGCGGAGGAGAGCCCAGTCACTGTGGGCAGTCCGGACAGGCCTGAGGCACCGCAAACAGCAGACACTCAGGCCAGCGCCAACAACTGGAGCCCCAACTCAGGCGCTCTACAATGGAGCGGATACCAGCAGAGAGACTTAACCTGTGATCGCAATAAGACTTTGGGGAGAGGTGATGTCATGTATTCAACTATCAGTGTAACCCATGTATAAACAGACCTAAGTTGTACACCGTAAGAACATTGACCACAAGGGGGTGAACTTGTGGGAGACATTCCTAACCTGGACTTTCAGGTATAAAAGGGGAAGCTCCACCCACCTTCATCACTTCAGTGCTGGCTAATAAAGAGTGACCTTCTCTTAAGTATGGGTCTCGTCTGCATTTATACTGTATAGTAAGGACATATTAGACAGAGTGTTCAAACTGCCCTGGTTCTGGTCTCTGTAAGAACTCCCATTCTGGATTGTTCCATTGCGGTGAGTGTCGGGTTAATAAACGGACTGACGCAACAGGAATTGAAAAATAAACTTGATAATTACTTGCGAGAGAGAATGTGTGACTGAAATCTGAGTCTCAGCCCCTAAACATGCTTTTAATTCGGCAGGCGGTGTAAATGAACAGGTCTGAGAGTGAAGCTGCTTATCTGAGAATTCAAAACTAAATCTACAGCTGGAACTCCAAAGGTTCGCACACAATTGTTGAGGAAATAATTAGTGATTTAAGTTTAAAGAGAGATGCGTTTGTGCAGCTGTTTCAGAGAGGTTGTGGCTGGCTCTTAAAAGAGCCGTTGTGTTTGGGTTTGATCTCTCAGGACAGCGGGCAGTTTTACTTGGAGCTGGTGTACTTGGGCACCGCCTTTGTCCCTTCCGACACGGCGTGCTTGGCCAGTTCCCCGGGCAGCAGCAGGCGCACGGCGGTCTGGATCTCCCGGGAGCTGATGGTGCGGCGCTTGTTGTAATGGGCCAGGCGGGAAGCCTCACCCGCGATGCACTCCAAAATATCATTCACAACCGAGTTCATGATGTCCATGGTCTTGGAGGAGATGCCAGTGTCAGGGTGAACTTGCTTCATCACTTTGTAGATGTAAATGGAGTAACTCTCTTTCCTTGACTGTCTGCGCTTCTTGCCGCTCTTCGGTGTTGTGTTAGTGAACGTTTTCTTGGCGCCTTTCTTGGCAGTAACTGGTGTTGGGAGCGTGCTCAGCGGCCACCATATTGGTCAGGGCGGTCTCACGGCGCATGCACGGTCCTTTGTGCAGTGACAAACGGTGGGCGGGGCTTCAGGATGTCTGTCATTTTCATTGGTCACATGTTTATGTAAGCTTCGTGGCCCCTGAAAGGGAGCCTTGTTGTTCTGATAGTTGTCTGGTGACCTTGGGCCATCACGCCTCAACCTATTGGGCCAGTCCAGCCCAAGCTAACCCTATTGGGCCAGCCCAGGCTCACCCTATTGGGCCATCCCGGGTTCACCCTATTGGGCCAGCCCGGGTTCACCCTATTGGGCCAGCACAAAAGGCCCAGTGACCAGCAGAGAAAATCAGCAGCTTATTGATTTTATTCTCACTCTGCGTACTTACCCAACCATGTAAACTGGAAATGATGAATACCATCGGCCTTTGAATGTGGAAGGAGAAACATTTTTCAGTTCTGTCTGTGGGAAAATATTTCAAACATCAATGTGACTGGAAAAGCACCGAGACATACATACCCTATCCGAGTGAGAATGTTCCAGTGTACTGACTGTGGAAAGAGCTTCAACCAGTTCCACAGCCTGAAAAACATCGCAACATTCACAGCGGGGAGAAACTACACGTGTTCTGTGTGTGGACGAAACTTCAACTGATCGTCAACCTGGAGAGACACAAGGACACCTGCTCCATGGAGAAATCATGGAAATGTGGGGACTGTGGGAAGGGATTCAGTTCCCCGTCAGATCTAGAAATCCATCATCACAGTCACACTGGGGAGAGACCATTCACCTGCTCTGTTTGTTGCCAAGGTTTCACTCAGTCATCTGATCTGCTGAAACTCCAGCGAGTTCACACTGGGGAAGTGTGGGAGGGATTTACTCAGTCATTTGAATTGCGAGTTCGCAAGTTACTGCAGGGGTTGGGTTCTACTGTTAGTACTGCTGTTAATCACATCCTGACTGACTCGTGTTCATTCTGTGAGTTGGGAATTGTTTCTGCTGATGTTAATCACCCATAAAACTGGGCTGGAGTTTAATATTTTGATATTTCAAATAACACAGTGTTTCGATACTTGAGGTCTCCATGATAAGCGGAGACAAATTGATGTCCTGTTATCGACTGCTACATTTTGCGCCTTTACTCCTTTCTAACTGTAGATTGTTTCAGTCCTCAGACCTTTGGTTAGTCTCAGGACAAGTCCCAGTTCCCCATACCGTCCAGAGTGTCTTGATGTCCAGGGTAGGGATAGCTAACACGCCCTGGGTTCACTAAACACAAAATCCAGTCTGTTAATCACTTACACATACTGGAATGTTCGTGTGTCCACAGAATCTCTCTCACCTTCAATGTGTGAATAAAGTATCACACCTGCAAAGCTGGTTTCAATTTAAATTTGAATCCACTCAGTAAATATATATTTTTTAAATATCTACAAGTAAACCGTTCACATCAACTAATTGGCAAAGGTTTACAGTCAACTAGATGAACAAGTAAAAACATCGCGGCCCAATAACACATCTCTATATTCACAGGAGAAAGTCTGTTATCTAAGACCTCGAATGTCAGTTGGTGAGATGAGAGACTGAATCTCTTTCCACACTCAGCTGGTAAACGGTCTCTCATTGATGTGTTTTCACCCAACGCACATCTGCATCCATTCCCACAGTTCCCACATTTACAGTGTTTAGTCAGCTGGGCACACGAGCCTCAGAGGTTGATGAATGGTTGAAGTTCTATCCACACACAGAACATGTGTCCTGTTTCTCACCGCTGTGATTGGTGTTTTTCCAAAGGCTGATGATAAGGTGATCCTGATGAATCCAGTGAATCTCTCAAATCTTGACATGATGTTTGGTTTGAGTTACCAAGCTGCGGATCCTCCCCTTCTAATACCCTGCAAATGTAGGTTACAAACGTTGTTACTTTAAGTACAGGATAGAAATTCAGAACAGACAAGTCTAGATTCTATAGGACATTCTGTCCCCTCCTGTCCTTCCAAAGCTGTAAATTCCTTTTTCTAGACACTCTCCCTCCATGCTTACTGTCTAAAATCAACTGCGAGTTACTTTCTCCAGGAAGTGCTAAATCTGGCTGGGTGCAATCCCACAGACATTTGTTAACCTCTGGTGCCTCATCATCACTCGACTCAAAGAGTGTCAGCAGCATTTCCACCATGGTAGGCATCAGAGTCGAGTCCAATCCTACCCTCAAAGACATCCATACACTTCCCAATTGATGTCACTGGATCAGTATCAAGAGCAATTGCACTGGCTAATTTTTACTCATATTTCGCCCAGTGGCACTGAGGACAATTATAACCCCTGAACTGCTGCCTTGGCTGAGATCAACTAACAGCCCTGATCAAGGACTGAACTTGGCACCTTCCCAGTCAGTATTGAAGAGTTTTCTAAAATTTGGGGGTGGGGGGGGCGGAGGGAGGGTTAGAAAGATTATTTTGAAACAAATTTTACTCCACCTTTAAACAAAACTGCACAATTCTGAAATCTTTCCAAATTAGACAAGCAAGTCAAATGCATTATAAAAAAAATGTGACATTTGAGAAAGGCTCAAATCACTGAAATAGACAGCTTTAAAATCACAGCACAGTACAGAAGGGAACGATTGTTAATGGGAGCTCGGTTCGTGGAGTCCTCCGAAACTCAGAGATAAACTGGACTGTTTCTTTAAGTATAAATAGGCAAAGAAAAGGGCATCCCTGTCCCTTTAAATATCTGCCCCATGTCCAAGGGCAGTGATAGGAACAACCGTGCGCCATCTCTTGAAATCCTGACAAAGGAAGCGCCGCCGGATGGGTTCCCGCAGGGTCCTAAGAACTTAAGCATCTATGCATCAGATTAAGTAGATCAACTGAAAAGAATGCACACAGAGTCGTTGATATGTGTGTGTGTGTGTGTGTGTGTGTAAACAAAACACATCATTCTTAATGTTTGCTTGTCAATTCCACAGAGATAAGCTATTACCTTCACCAGTTATTTTCCAGCATTTTATTTCCTATTATTTACAATGTAATTGCAGTTTTTTTAATCCCTTTACCATTTATTGATGACCCATTGTCTTGTGTGCTCTTGTTTAGAAAGTGATGGTCACAATGACCATTCGGTTACCAAGGTGACCGTCTGTCCGCAGTATTCAGTGGGAAAGGAGATTAAATCTCACCGAGGGAAATGAGCAACCACCCATCAGTCTCTGCACTTTATTGTCCAGTGATCACCTCACCATCACACAGAAGATCCTAGATTTACCTCCAGTGTGGATGACTTGTGTAAGTGATGTTAAAAGTGAAATTGTAGGGGTAAAAGAGGAGTTGGGTGAGTGGTGTTTGGGGAGTAGGGGTGAAAGAGGAGTTGGGGGGAGGCGTTTGGAGAGAAGGGTTGAAAGAGGAATTGGTGTGAGAGAAATGGGGTGATTGAGGAGTTGGGGTGAGGGGTTGGAGAGTAGGGGTGAAGAAGGTGTATAAGTGAGGGGGATTTACTGCCCATTACTTGCCTCTGTTGAACTATGATGGGGTGTGTCTTTCCTTTAAAATGTTTTGTATAGTGTGTTTTACTGAAGTTAGACTTGGAGCTGCAGTTCCTTGTAGGCACGGAACTGTTTCTGTTGAAGTAATGCGGGCAGTGGGAATAGATTTGAGTGGGAACATTCTGTGCTGAATGCGATGCTGGGCTGTAGGTTTTCCCTCAGTCCCAGTGACGAGGTGCTGTTGACCCCAAATCCAGGAACCGCCTTCATTGTGACACCAAATCCAGGGACCACATACATTGTGACTTTAAATCCAGGGACTACTTACATTGAGGCATCAAATCCAAGGACGACTTACACTGATGCATCAAATCCAGGGAATCCTTCACTGAGGGACCAGTAACAATGAGACATCAAATCCAAGATGAATTAAACGTCACATCAAATGGAGGGATTACTAATACCGTGACAAAAAATCCAGGGAACACATACACTGACACATCAAATCCAGGGACCACTTACACTGAGGCATCAAATCCAGGGACCACTTACACTGAGACATCAAATCCAGGGACCACTTACACTGAGGCATCAAATCCAGGGACCACATACACTGAGACATCAAATCCAGGGATTACTTACACTGAGATATCAAATCCAGGGACCACTTACACTGAGGCATCAAATCCAGGGACCACTTACACTGAGGCATCAAATCCAGGGACCACATACACTGAGACATCAAATCCAGGGACCACTTACACTGAGACATCAAATCCAGGGACCACTTACACTGAGGCATCAAATCCAGGGACCACTTACACTGAGGCATCAAATCCAGGGACCACATTCACTGAGGCATCAAATCCAGGGACCAATTACACTGAGACATCAAATCCAGGGACCAATTACACTGAGACTACCACATTACATAGGATATACGGCACAGAAATGGACCATTCGGTCTACCCAGTCCATGCAGTTGTTTTAGCTCTGTTCGGGAATTAGACAGCCTCAGTATGGGGAATGGTCTTGCAGGTGAAACCAGCTCTCGTTAGGGTGAAGGGTGGGTAATGAATGAAGATATGATGCTGGAATCAGACGGTGACTGGTGGGGCCTGGTGACAGATTATTGTCAGAAGCCCTTTTCAGGCAGGGTGATGATTAGATGTAACCAGTGCAACAATTGTATTCGTCTGTTATTGTATAAACATCCCCAAATCTAATGTCACTGATATATTTTTCTGTGAGAAATGTAGAGATGTGAAAGAAGGGAAGAAATAAGGCTTGCACAGGAAAGAAAGTTCCTTGAATGAACACATTGTGAGGCTGTTTTGTGACTCGTCTCTGTGAGGTTAAAAACATGAAATGGAAAAGGGCACGTCCAGTTACACTTATATTGCCAATAGTGCTTTCTAAGTTAATCATTATATCCTAAGCCAAATATCCTACTGACTATCACAATCACTAATCCCAATCCTAACAATTAACCACAAACCACACCCCTAACAGGAAGTGGGTACTGAAGTTTCATGTCCAGCCATGAACTCATTGAATGGCGGTGCAGGCTAGAAGGGCTGAATGGCCTGCTCCTGCACCTATTTGCTATGTTTCTATGTTTCTAACCCCTAAACCTACATCTAAACACAGCACCTAACCAAGGCTAAGAACATAAGAAATAGCTGCAGAAGTAGGCCATCTGGCCCCTTGAGTCCACTCCACCCGTCAATAAGATCATGGCTGATATGATCTTTGCCTCAATTCTACTTCCCTGTCTTCTCCCCATAACCCTTGATTCCCCTATCTTTCAAAAAGCTGTCTATCTGCAACTTAAATATATTCAATGACCCAACCTCCGTTGCTCTCTGGGGCAGAGAATTTCAAAGATTCACGACCCTCTGAGAGAAGAAATTCCTGCTCATTTCCGTTTTAAATGGGTGACCCCTTGTGCACAGACTGTGCCACCTAGTTCTAGATCCCCCACAATACGAAAAAGAGCTCAGTGGGGGAGCTAAATACCTGATAAAGGAAGTGTATAAATAATTATTTTGATGCAAAAAATACTGCAAGATATGTATTTAACAAGTAATTATAATCAACTAACCCATCAAAATTAGCAAAGACAATTACAAATACAAAGATTTAAACATTTCAAATTGATCACAAGCAGTATTTGTGGACGAAAACAATTGTTGTGCTCATTCAAAAATCGTTAAACAATACGGAAAATAACAGATTTCCATTCTTATGCAAGATAGTTCTTTCAAGCATTGTTTTAAAAGAATTTCAAATGAGAGTAAAGTGATACACGCCGGATCAGTGTAAGACTCCCACAAGCTGTATACTCAAACGAAACAAGTTTAGGATTTGATGTGGTAAAAGATAAACTGGGTGAGAAGTGAAATAATCTAGAGTAAGAAAAGGCCCAAAATGGAAGTGAAGGGAACCTTAATTAGTCTCTTATTCTGGAGAAATGAAATATTGGACACAGGGTGTTTGAAACAATATTGAGACAGAACATTACTGTCCAGCTCAGGGACAGGGTAATACAGAGCAGCAGAAACAATGACTGAGTGCCAGAATGAACATGGTTCAGTGCCCAATGGGGGCCCAGTAAATCCTGATCCATTCACTGAAGTGGTCTTTGGTATTTACCCAGCATTCCCCGCGACGGGGGCCGTGTCGAGCCCAGATTTCAGGGGCCCAGTGCGCATGCACAGCGACTGGCTGTGTCTGGAGCATGCGCAGTGCGTGTAATGGCGGAGCGGACATGGTGAGCACTGCTCCACAAAAGTCATCACTTTCAGCGGGGCGGAGGTGAGTAATGGACCAGCGGGTGATGCTTCGAAAACAACTGATGCCCGCGGAAGCCCGGAATAATAACCGGAATATCGGCGACTGCAGCCTCGAGGCTTTCTCCCTGTCACAGGCCAAGGGCAACGGCGGCCATCTTTGTAAAGGACGGTAAATTAAGCCTTCTGCCATCTTGATTCACGGAGCAGCAAAGCGCATGCGTGGCCATCTTGGTAAAGTAACAATGAAGTTAATCTCGCTCTTCACACCTCGGATTTCTCACCATCTCCTAAAGGCGCTGCTCAGTGCGAAACTTCTGGTTACATCCCAGACAATTGTAACAGGAAAGCCCCAGAGCTGTTGAGTCCCAGGGTTAGAGTCCCCATGTACAGTCCCAGGGTTAGAGTCCCCATGTACAGTCCCAGGGTTAGAGTCCCCATGTACAGTCCCAGGGTTAGAGTCCCCATGTACAGTCCCAGGGTTAGAGTCCCCATGTACAGTCCCAGGGTTAGAGTCCCCAGGTACAGTCCCAGGGTTAGAGTCCCCATGTACAATCCCAGGGTTAGAGTCCCCATGTACAGTCCCAGGGTTAGAGTCCCCACGTACAGTCCCAGGGTCAGAGTCCCCATGTACAGTCCCATTGTTAGAGTCCCCATGTACAGTCCCAGGGTTAGAGTCCCCATGTACAGTCCCAGGGTTAGAGTCTCCATGTACAGTCCCAGGGTTAGAGTCCCCATGTACAGTCCCCGGGTTAGAGTCCCCATGTACAGTCCCAGGGTTAGAGTCCCCATGTACAGTCCCAGGGTTAGAGTCCCCATGTACAGTCCCAGGGTTAGAGTCCCCATGTACAGTCCCAGGGTTAGAGTCCCCAGGTACAGTCCCAGGGTTAGAGTCCCCATGTACAGTCCCAGGGTTAGAGTCCCCATGTACAGTCCCAGGGTTAGAGTCCCCATGTACAGTCCCAGGGTTAGAGTCCCCACGTACAGTCCCAGGGTCAGAGTCCCCATGTACAGTCCCAGTGTTAGAGTCCCCATGTACAGTCCCAGGGTTAGAGTCCCCATGTACAGTCCCAGGGTTAGAGTCTCCATGTACAGTCCCAGGGTTAGAGTCCCCATGTACAGTCCCAGGGTTAGAGTCCCCATATACAGTCGCAGGGTTATTATCTCATAAGAACATAATAACATAAGAAATAGGAGAGGAAGTGGATCATTTGGCCCTTGGATCCTGCTCTGCCGTTCAGTAAAATCATGGACTCAGCTCCACTTCCCATAACCCTTTCTCCCTTATCGCTGAAAAATCTGTCTATCTCTGCCTTAACTATATTCATGACCCAGCCTCCACAGCTCTCTGGGGCAGAGAATTCCATAGATTTACCCACTGAGCGAAGACATTTCTCATTTCAGTTTTAAATGGGTGACCCCTTATTTTGAGATGATGCTTGTTTCAGTTTAACCTATGAGTGCAAATATCCTCTCTAGATCCACCTTGTCGAATCCCCTCGTTATCATATGTTTCAATAAAATTACATCTCATTCTTTTGAACTCCAATGTGTATCGGCCCAACCTACTCAACCTATCCTCATCAGACAACCCCCTCATCGCTGGAATCAACCGCTGAATAGCCTCCAAGGCCAGTATATCCTTCCTTAAATACGCAGACCAAAACTGCATGCAGTATTCCAAGTGTGGTCTCACCAATACCCTGTAAAGTTTCAGCAGGAATTCTCTGCTTTTATACTCTATCCCCCTTGCAATAAAGGCCAATATTACATTTGCCTTCCTGATTACTTGCTGTACCTGCATACTTGTGTTTTATGCAAAAACACCCTCAGGTCTCTCTGTCCTGTAGCACTTTTCAATTTTTCACCATTTAACTTATAATTTGCTTTTTTATGATTTCTGCCAAAGTGGATAACCTCACATTTTCCCATATCAAACTATGTCTGACAAATTTTTGCCCACTCATTGAGCCTGTCTATATCCCTTTGCAGATTTTTTGTGGTCCTCAATTTGGTTTCTCACCCACTTTTGTATCATCAGCAAACTTGGCTATATTACACTCGATCCCTTCTTCCAAGTCATTAATATAGATTGTAAATAGTTGAGGACCCAGCACCAATTCCTGCGGCACCACACTAGTCACCATTTGCCAAGCAGAAAAAGACCCATTTATCCTGACTCTCTGTTTTCTGTTAGTTAACCAATCCTCTATCTATGCTAATATACTGCCCCCAACCCAGTGAGCTTTTATCTTGTGCAGTAACCTCTTATGTGCCACCTTATCAAATGCCTTCTGGAAATCCAAGTACACCACATCCACTGGTTCCCCCTTATCCATCCTACTCATTATATCCTCAAAGAACTCCAGCAAATTTGTCAAACATGATTTCCCTTTCATAAAGCCATACTGACTCTGTTTGATTGAATCATGCTTTGCTAAATGTCCCACTGCTGCTTCCTTAATAATGGTCTCCAGCATTTTCCCAATTACAGATATTAGGCTAACTGGTCTTTCGTTACCTGCTTTTTGTCTGCCTCCTTTTTTAAATAGAGGCGTTACATTTTTGGTTTCCAATCTGGTGGGACCACCCCAGAATCCAGGGAATTTTGGTAGATTACAACTAATGTGTCCACTATCGCTGCAGCCTTAAGATCCTAGGATGTAAGCCATCAGGGCAAGGTGACTTGTCTGCCTTTAGTCCCATTATTTTACCGAGTACTACTTCATTATGAATAGTGATTGTATTAAGTTCCTGCCTCAATATAGCCGTTTTATTATCCAGTTCGGTATTACTCTCAGTGACCGAGTGTTTTACTCGAATTAAACTGATTTCTGACTGTTTCTGTCAGATACTAACTCCTGCACGGAGCCAGCAAACACTCCCACTCCCTCATCACTCCGATGTTTCTGCAGAATTGCTTTGTGAAGACGGGCTCATGGAGAGAAACACTCTGCATGGAATGATCCCAAATTGAGAATATCCAAGCAACAACACTCCCAGCTTTAATCATTCTCTGTTCTCTGTCCTTTCCCCCCAGGCCTCGTTACTTTGCTCAGATTCTGATAAAAGTAAATTGGGAAAAGTGCACTTTGATTTTTACAGGCTGAATTATTGCAGAGAGCTGCGCATGCGCGGTTCAGCCCCACCCCCTGTGTCGATTCCCAGTGAGCAGAAGAGCGCATGCACCCTCCCCTCCCCCAGCACTGCCTGTAATCGCCATTCAATCAGTGAGCGGTAGAAGATGGTTGTACAGGACTTTGGTGAGGCCCCACATGGAATATTGTGTTCAGTTTTGGTCTCCTAATCTGAGGAAGGACTTTCTGGCTATTGAGGGATTGCAGTGAAGGTTCACCAGACTGATTCCAGGGATGGCTGGGCTGTCATATGAGGAGAGACTGGATCAACGGGGCCTTTATTCACTGGAGATTAGAAGGATGAGAGGGGATCTCAGAATCATATAAGATTCTGACTGGACTAGACAGGCTAGATGCAGGAAGAATGTTCCCGATGTTGAGGAAGTCCAGAACCAGGGGACACAGTCTTAGGATAAGACCATTTAGGACTGAGATGAGGAGAAACTTCTTCACTCAGAGTTGTCAACCTGCGGAATTCCCTGCCGCAGAGAGTTGTTGATGCCAGTTCATTGGGTATATTCAAGAGGGAGTTAGATATGGCCCTTACGGTTAAGGGGATCAATGGGTCTGGAGAGAAAGCAGGAAAGGGGTACTGAAGGAATGATCAGTCATGATCTTATTGAATAGCAGTGCAGGCTGGAAGGGCCAAGGGCCTACTCCTGCACCTATGTTTCTGTTTCTAAAACAGCCAGGAATGGAGACACCGTGGCCCCGGGGGTAAGGCAGCGAGCAGCAGCCTCCTTACAGCAGTGCAGCGCTTTGGGAGCATGTCCGCAGATGGGCTCAGAGATCGGCACCAAGTCCGGGGGCAGTTCAGTGGGAGTCGGGGCTGTGTGTAAGAGGCAGAGTGGAGCAAGAACCAGTCTCAGTGTGTGGTGTGAGTGGGGGAAGGGAGTGGCCATTCTCGGGCTGTGTGTGGATAGCGTGTGTCAAGAGTAACATAGAAACCTAGAAAAAAGGTGCAGAAACAGGCCATTCAGGCCTTCTAGCCTCCACCACCATTCAATGAGTTCATGGCTGAACATGAAACTTCAGTACCCCATTCCTGCTTTCTCGCCATACCCCTTGACTCCTGAGTAGTAAGGACTTCATCTAACTCCCTTTTGAATATATTTAGTGAATTGGCCTCAACTACTTTCTGTGGTAGAGAATTCCACAGGTTCACCACTCTCTGGGTGAAGACGTTTCTCCTCATCTCGGTCCTAAATGGCTTACCCCTTCTCCTTAGACTGTGACCCCTGGTTCTGGACTTCCCCAACATTGGGAACATTCTTCCTGGATCAAACCTGTCTAAACCCATCAGAATTGTAAACGTTTCTATGAGTTCTCCGCTCATTCTTCTGAACTCCAGTGAATACATGCCCAGTTGATCCAGTCTTTCTTGATAGGTCAGTCCCACCATCCCGGGAATCAGTCTGGTGAATCTTCGCTGCACTCCCACAATAGCAAGAATGTCCTTCCTCAAATTAGGAGACCAAAACTGTGCACAATACTGCAGGTGTGGCCTCACCAAGGCCCTGTACAACTGTAGCAACACCTCCCTGCCACTGTACTCAAATCCCCTCGCTATGAAGGCCAACATGCCATTTGCTTTCTTAACCGCCTGCTGTACCTGCATGCCAACCTTCAATGACTGATGTACCATGACACCCAGGTCTCGTTGCACCTCCCCTTTTCCTAAAC
Source organism: Pristiophorus japonicus (assembly GCF_044704955.1). Classification (NCBI taxonomy): domain Eukaryota; kingdom Metazoa; phylum Chordata; class Chondrichthyes; family Pristiophoridae; genus Pristiophorus; species Pristiophorus japonicus. The sequence continues at coordinate 752,831 of NW_027252461.1, forward strand.
TGTCACCATTCAGATAATAGTCTGTCTCTCTGTTTTTACCACCAAAGTGGATAACCTCACATTTATCCACATTATACTTCATCTGCCATGCATTTGCCCACTCACCTAACCTATCCAAGTTACTCTGCAGCCTCATAGCATCCTCCTCGCAGCTCACACTGCCACCCAACTTCGTGTCATCCGCAAATTTGGAGATACTACATTTAATCCCCTCGTCTAAATCATTAATGTACAACGTAAACAGCTGGGGCCCCAGCACAGAACCTTGTGGTACGCCACTAGTCACTGCCTGCCATTCTGAAAAGTACCCATTTACTCCTACTCTTTGTAAGGGAGACAGAATGGGCAGAATCAGCTATTTACAATCTGCTGCTTTCTCTCTCCAAATCAGTTGTGAACATTCCTGGTTTAGTTCCATTGGGGCCTGTGTGTAAGAGGCAGAGTGGAGCAGAAACTAGTTCCTGAACATGATGTGAGTGGGGGAAGGGAGATACCATTCTCGGGCTGTGTGTGGACAGTGTAAGGTAACAGAGAAAGTAAACCACCTCGCTCTTTCAAATCATTGCTTCTTTCTTTCCCCAATTCAGCAGTGAATGTTCCTGATTCAGTTCCAATCTCACCGTGTCTGTTGTTCATGGACAGTGAGCAGTGGAAACACAGCCTGACAGTGAGGATGTGAGGAGTTTCACAAAGTGCATCTATTGCAGGCACCAGGAGAGGAGTGTGGGAGAAGATATTTTAAAGACGCGTTATATTTCGGTGAACTGAGTTCTCCAGAACCGTGTTGCTGATGATCGAGAGATACATTGTCACTCCCTCAGATACATCGTATTGTCCCCCGAATCCATATCTTAGAACTAATAATGTTCTCGTATTATAATTCTCAGAGCAAAATTCTTCAACCAGCCTGAACAAATGTGATCTTTCCTCCACCCGGAACACAAGGAACAGTGCAGGCAGCTCCTCCTCACACACAGTAAGTAGATGATCACTCACAGATTGCAGACACACAGAACTGGCCTCAATCCTATTGTCACAGACAGCAGAAGCAGTCAGTCCCACAGTTATCCAAAGTGGCAGAGTTACATTGTGAATCTTACAGCCACATGGAGCAGTAGAATCAGATGCTGTTTCAGCATTGAAAAAGATCACACTGACAGCTACATTAAACACCCACACTCACTTACCAGAAACTGGCAGGTAGAGAATAAAAGACAATCAACTATCAGAAAAAATGACAAATAGAAAGTATAAACCACACTCGCAGATCAGAAGCTGATGGGTACAGAGCAAAAGCCATATTCATGTTTCAAATTCTGACGGATTCATTGTTTAACCCCTGAACATACCAGAAGATGACAGGTGCAGAATAAAACCCACATTACCGTACCTTAGACTGACAGATACAGTATACAACACACACCCACATATATGAAAGTGACAGTAACAGAATAAAATCCCCACTTGCACACCAGAGAGTGACAGGTAAAGTGTAAATCCCATGTGCACATATCGGAAAACTGAAAGGCAGTAAGTAAAATTGTTACTTGCATCGCAGGAACTGATAGGGGCAGAGTAAAACCCACACCCACACACATCAGAAAAATGACACGGAGAAGGCAACATTTTCATTCAGATATCAGTGAAATACAGGAAAAAAGTAAAATTGATTCTCACGTTCACATACCTGAGACGAGCCGATACAGAGTAACTTCTACACTCACATAGCAGGAAATGACAGGTACAGTCTAAAACAGACAATCAAGTCGCAGGAACAAATACGTACAGTGCAACATAGAAGACACTGAGAGGCACAGATTAAACCTCAACATTCACCAAAATCTGACAGTTACAGAAAAATACACACACTTGCATATCAGAGACTGAGAGATACAGTATAAAACCCATACTGACATATCAGAGACTGAGAGATACAGTATAAAACCCATACTCACATATCAGAGACTGAGAGATACAGTATAAAACGCACACTCTCACATATCAGAGACTGAGAGATACAGTATAAAACCCATACTCACATATCAGAGACAGAGATACAGTATAAAACCCATACTCACATATCAGAGACTGAGAGATACAGTATAAAACCCATACTCACATATCAGAGACTGAGTGATACAATATAAAACCCACACTCACATATCAGAGACTGAGAGATACAGTATAAAACACATACTCACATATCAGAGACTGAGAGATATAGTATAAAACACATACTCACATATCAGAGACTGAGAGATACAGTATAAAACCCACACTCACATATCAGAGACTGAGAGATACAATATAAAACCCATACTCACATATTAGAGACTGAGAGATATAGTATAAAACACATACTAACATATCAGAGACTGAGAGATATAGTATAAAACCCATACTCACATATCAGAGACTCAGAGATATAGTATAAAACCCATACTCACATATCAGAGACTGAGAGATATAGTATAAAACACATACTCACATATCAGAGACTGAGAGACACAGTATAAAACCCACACTCACATATCAGAGACCGAGAGATACAGTATAAAATCCATACTCACATATTAGAGACTGAGAGATATAGTATAAAACCCATACTCACATATCAGAGACTGAGAGATATAGTATAAAACCCACACTCAAATATCAGAGACTGAGAGATACAGTATAAAACCCATACTCACATATCAGAGACTGAGAGATATAGTATAAAACCCATACTCACATATCAGAGACTGAGAGATACAGTATAAAACCCATACTCACATATCAGAGGCTGAGTGATACAGTATAAAACCCACACTCACATATCAGAGACTGAGAGATACAGTATAAAACCCATACTCACATATCAGAGACTGAGAGGTATAGTACAAAACCCATACTCACATATCAGAGACTGAGAGATACAGTATAAAACCCATAATCACATATCAGAGACTGAGAGATATAGTATAAAACCCATACTCACATATCAGAGACTGAGAGATATAGTATAAAACCCACACTCACATATCAGAGACTGAGAGATAAAGTATACAACCCACACTCACATATCAGAGACTGAGAGATATAGTATAAAACCCATACTCACATATCAGAGACTGAGAGATATAGTATAAAACCCATACTCACATATCAGAGACTGAGAGATACAGTATAAAACCCATACTCACATCCGAGGCTGAGAGAAATAGTATAAAACCCATACTCACATATCAGAGACTGAGAGATATAGTATAAAACCCACACTCACATATCAGAGACTGAGTGATACAGTATAAAACCCATACTCACATATCAGAGACTGAGAGATACAGTATAAAACCCATACTCACATCAGAGACTGAGAGGTAGAGTACAAAAACCCATATTCACATATCAGAGACTGAGAGATACAGTACAAAACCCATACTCGCATATCAGAGTCTGAGAGATACAGTATAAAACCCATACTCACATATCAGAGGCTGAGAGATACAGTATAAAACCCATACTCACATATCAGAGGCTGAGAGATACAGTATAAAACCCATACTCACATATCAGAGACTGAGTGATATAGTATAAAACCCATACTCACATATCAGAGACTGAGAAATTCAGTATAAAACCCACACTCACATATCAGAGACTGAGAGATATAGTATAAAACCCACACTCACATATCAGAGACTGAGGGATACAGTATAAAACCCATACTAACATATCAGAGACTGAGAGATACAGTATAAAACCCATACTCACATATCAGAGACTGAGAGACACAGTATAAAACCCATACTCACATATCAGAGACTGAGAGATACAGTATAAAACCCACACTCACATATCAGAGACTGAGAGATACAGTATAAAACCCATACTCACATATCAGAGACTGAGAGACACAGTATAAAACCCATACTCACATATCAGAGACTGAGAGATACAGTATAAAACCCACACTCACATATCAGAGACTGAGAGATATAGTATAAAACCCACACTCACATATCAGAGACTGAGAGATACAGTATAAAACCCATACTCACATATCAGAGACTGAGTGATACAATATAAAACCCACACTCACATATCAGAGACTGAGAGATACAGTATAAAACACATACTCACATATCAGAGACTGAGAGATACAGTATAAAACCCATACTCACATATCAGAGACAGAGATACAGTATAAAACCCATACTCACATATCAGAGACTGAGAGATACAGTATAAAACCCATACTCACATATCAGAGACTGAGTGATACAATATAAAACCCACACTCACATATCAGAGACTGAGAGATACAGTATAAAACACATACTCACATATCAGAGACTGAGAGATATAGTATAAAACACATACTCACATATCAGAGACTGAGAGATACAGTATAAAACCCACACTCACATATCAGAGACTGAGAGATACAATATAAAACCCATACTCACATATTAGAGACTGAGAGATATAGTATAAAACACATACTAACATATCAGAGACTGAGAGATATAGTATAAAACCCATACTCACATATCAGAGACTCAGAGATATAGTATAAAACCCATACTCACATATCAGAGACTGAGAGATATAGTATAAAACCCATACTCACATATCAGAGACTGAGAGACACAGTATAAAACCCACACTCACATATCAGAGACCGAGAGATACAGTATAAAATCCATACTCACATATTAGAGACTGAGAGATATAGTATAAAACCCATACTCACATATCAGAGACTGAGAGATATAGTATAAAACCCACACTCAAATATCAGAGACTGAGAGATACAGTATAAAACCCATACTCACATATCAGAGACTGAGAGATATAGTATAAAACCCATACTCACATATCAGAGACTGAGAGATACAGTATAAAACCCATACTCACATATTAGAGGCTGAGTGATACAGTATAAAACCCACACTCACATATCAGAGACTGAGAGATACAGTATAAAATCCATACTCACATATCAGAGACTGAGAGGTATAGTACAAAACCCATACTCACATATCAGAGACTGAGAGATACAGTATAAAACCCATAATCACATATCAGAGACTGAGAGATATAGTATAAAACCCATACTCACATATCAGAGACTGAGAGATATAGTATAAAACCCACACTCACATATCAGAGACTGAGAGATAAAGTATACAACCCACACTCACATATCAGAGACTGAGAGATATAGTATAAAACCCATACTCACATATCAGAGACTGAGAGATATAGTATAAAACCCATACTCACATATCAGAGACTGAGAGATACAGTATAAAACCCATACTCACATCCGAGGCTGAGAGAAATAGTATAAAACCCATACTCACATATCAGAGACTGAGAGATATAGTATAAAACCCACACTCACATATCAGAGACTGAGTGATACAGTATAAAACCCATACTCACATATCAGAGACTGAGAGATACAGTATAAAACCCATACTCACATCAGAGACTGAGAGGTAGAGTACAAAAACCCATATTCACATATCAGAGACTGAGAGATACAGTACAAAACCCATACTCGCATATCAGAGTCTGAGAGATACAGTATAAAACCCATACTCACATATCAGAGGCTGAGAGATACAGTATAAAACCCATACTCACATATCAGAGGCTGAGAGATACAGTATAAAACCCATACTCACATATCAGAGACTGAGTGATATAGTATAAAACCCATACTCACATATCAGAGACTGAGAAATTCAGTATAAAACCCACACTCACATATCAGAGACTGAGAGATATAGTATAAAACCCACACTCACATATCAGAGACTGAGAGATACAGTATAAAACCCATACTAACATATCAGAGACTGAGAGATACAGTATAAAACCCATACTCACATATCAGAGACTGAGAGACACAGTATAAAACCCATACTCACATATCAGAGACTGAGAGATACAGTATAAAACCCACACTCACATATCAGAGACTGAGAGATACAGTATAAAACCCATACTCACATATCAGAGACTGAGCGACACAGTATAAAACCCATACTCACATATCAGAGACTGAGAGATACAGTATAAAACCACACTCACATATCAGAGACTGAGAGATATAGTATAAAACCCACACTCACATATCAGAGACTGAGAGATACAGTATAAAACCCATACTCACATATCAGAGACTGAGAGATACAGTATAAACCCATTCTCACATATCAGAGACTGAGAGACACAGTATAAAACCCATACTCACATATCAGAGACTGAGAGATACAGTATAAAACAAATACTCACATATCAGAGACTGAGAGATACAGTATGAACCCATACTCACATATCAGAGACTGAGAGATACAGTATAAAACCCATACTCACATATCAGAGACTGAGAGATAAAGTATAAAACCCATACTCACATATCAGAGACTGAGTGATACAGTATAAAACCCACACTCACATATCAGAGACTGAGAGATACAGTATAAAATCCATACTCACATATCAGAGACTGAGAGATACAGTATAAAACCCACACTCACATATCAGAGACTGAGAGATACAGTATAAAACCCATACTCACATATCAGAGACTGAGAGATATAGTATAAAACCCATACTCACATATCAGAGACTGAGAGATACAGAATAAAACCCAGACTCCCATAACAGAAATGGAGAGATACAGAGAAAGGCCCACACTCACATAACAGAGACAGATAGATACAGAATAAACCTCAGACTCTTTTACAAGAGACCGACAGATTCAGCATATAACTCACATCCATATCACAAATTAACAGAGTATTCGTTTTATTTTCTAACTATCAGGAATTGGGGGTACAGAGTAAAACAATACTAACATACTGGAGAATGCCGGGTATGGAGTAGAGCTCACATTCACATAACAGAGATGGACAGATGCAGCGCAAAATACACATCACACACCAGGAATGGAAATATACATAGAAACATAGAAAATAGGTGCAGGAGGAGGCCATTCGGCCCTTCGAGCCTGCACCACCATTCAATGTGATCATGGCTGATTATGCATCTTCAGTACCCCACTCCCGCTTTCTCTCCATCCCCTCTGATCTCCTTAGCCGTAAATACCACATCTAACGCCCTCTTGAGTATATCCAACGAACTGGACTCCACAACTTTCTGTGGTAGAGAATTGCACAGGTTTAACACTCTCTGGGTGAAAAAGTTTCTCCTCATATCAGTCCTATATGGCTTATCCCTTATCGTTAGATTGCTACTCCAGGTTCTGGACTTTCCCAACATCGGGAACATTCTTCCTGCATCTAATTTGTCCAGTCCCGTCATAATTTTACATGTTTCTATGAGATCCCCTCTCATTCTTCTAAATTCCAGTAAGTATAAGCCGAGCCGATCCAGTCTTTCCTCATATGTCAGTCCTGCATCCCGAGAATCAGTCTGGTGAACCATCGCTGCACCCCCTCAATAGCAAGCACTTCCTTGCTCAAATTCAGAGACCAAAACTGCACAGAATACTCAAGGTGTGGTCTCACCAAGGCCCTGTACAACTGCAGTAAGACCTCCCTGCTCCTATACTCAAATCTCCTCGCTATGAAGGCCAGCATGCCATTTGCATTCTTTGCTGCCTGCCGTACCTGCATGCCTACCTTCAGTGACTTGATGTACCATGACACCCAGGTTTCTTTGCACCACCCATTTTACTAATCTGTCACCATTCAGATAATAATCTGCCTTCCTGTTTTTGCCACCAAAGTGGATAACCTCACATTTCTCCACACTATACTGCATCAGCCATGCAATTGCCCAATCACCTAACCTGCCCAAGTCACCCTGCAGCCTCTTCGCATCCTCCTCACAGCTCACACTGCCACCCAGCTTAGTGTCATCTGCAAACTTGGAGATATTACACTCAATTCCTTCATCTAAATCATTGATGTATATTGCAAATAGCTGGGGTCCCAGCACTGAACCTTGCGGCACCCCACTAATCACTGCCTGCCATTCTGAAAAGGACCCATTTATTCCCCCTCTTTGCTTCCTGTCTGCCAACCAGTTCTCCCACCACGTCAATACATTACCCCAATACTATGTGCTTTAATTTTGCAGACTAATCTCTTGTGTGGGACCTTGTCAAAAGCCTTTTGAAATTCCAAATACACCACATCCACTGGTTCTCCCTTATCCACTCTATTGGTTACATTCTCAAAAAACTCGAAGATTTGTCAAGCATGATTTCCCTTTCATAAATCCATGCTGACTTGGACCGATCCTGTCACTGCTTTCCAAATGCTCTGCTATTACATCTTTAAGAATGGATTCCAGCATTTTCCCAACCACCAATGTCAGGCTAACCAGTCTATAATTCCCTTTTTTCTCTCTCCATCCTTTTTTAAAAAGTGGGGTTAAATTAGCTACCCTCCAATCCATAGGTACTGATCCAGAGTCCATAGAATTCTGGAAAATGACCACCAATGCATCCACTATTTCTCCGGCCACTTCTTTAACGACTCTGGGATGCAGCCTTCCAGGTCCTGGGGATTTATTGGGCTGCAGTCCCTTCAATTTCCCTAACACCATTTCCTGACTAATAAGGATGTCCCTCAGTTCCTCCTTCCCGCTAGACCCTCAGCCCCCTAGTATTTTCGGGAGGTTATTTGTATCTTCCTTAGTGAAGACAGAACCAAAGTATTTGTTCAATTGGTCTGCCATTTCCTTGTTCCCCATGATGAATTCACCTGATTCTGACTGCAAGGGGCCTACATGAGACTTTACATATATTTTTCTCTTCACATATCTATAGAAGCTTTTGCAGTCAGTTTGTTATGTTCCCTGCAAGCTTACTCTCATATTCTATTTTCCACCTCCTAATTACACGCTTAGTCCTCCTCTGCTGAATTCAAAATTTCTCCCAGTCCTCAAGTTTGCTGCTTTTTCTGTCCAATTTATATGCCTCTTCCTTGGATTTAACCCTGTCCCTAATTTCCCTTGTTAGCTACGGTTGAGCCATCTTTCCTGTTTTATTTTTCCGCCAGACAGGCATGTACAAAAGTTGTAATTCACCCATGTGATCTTTAATTGTCTGCCATTGCCTATCCACCATCAACCCTTTAAGTATCATTCGCCAGTTTCTCCTAGCCAAATCATGTATCATACCATTGAAGTTTTCTTTAAGTTCAGGACCCTAGTCTCTGAGTTAACTGAGTCGCTCTCCATCTAAATGAAGAATTCTACCATATTATGGTCACTCTTCCGCAAGGGGCCACGCACGACGAGATTGCTAATTAATCCTCTCTCGTTACACCCAGTCTAGGATGGCCTGCTCTCTAGTTGGTTCCTCGACATATTGGTCTCGAAAACCATCCCTTATACACTCCAAGAAATCCTCCTCCACAATATTGCTACCAGTTTGGTTAGCTCAATCAATATCGAGTTAAAAGTTATCCATGTTAACTGCTGTTCCCTTATTGCACACATCCCTAATTTCCTGTTTGATGCCATCCCCAACCTCCCTACTACTCTTTAGTGGTCTGTACACAACCCCAACTAACGTTTTCTTCCCTTTGGTGTTTCGCAGCTCTACCCATATAGATTCCACATCATCCCAGTTAATGTCCTTCCTTACTATTGCATTAACCTCCTCTTTAACTATTAACACTACCCCACCTCTTTTTACTTTCTGGCTATCCTTCCTGAATATTGAATACCACTGGATGTTTTGTTTCCAGCCTTGGTTACCCTGGAGCCATGTCTCAGTAATCCCAATTACATCATATAGCTGTATGTGCAGTTAATTCGTCCACCTTATTACGAATGCTTCTCGCTTTGAGACTCAGAGCTTTCAGGCTTGTTTTTTTTTAACACTCTCTGTCTTTTTAGAATTATGTTGTAATGTGGCCCTTTTAATGCAGAATGAAACCCACAGGCAATTACCAGAAATTGACAGGAACAGGATAAAATCCACCTCTCGTATCAGAAATTAACATACAGAGTAAAACCCTCATCCACATACCAGAGGTGGACAGATTAGAGTAAAATCCACACTCCCATACCAGACACCTACTATATAAGAAAATAAGAACTTAAGAAATAGGAGCAGGAGTAGGCCATACGGCCCCTCGAGCCTGCTCCACAATTTAATACGATCATGGCTGATCGGATCATGGACTCAGGTTCACTTCCCTGCCCAGTCCCCATAACCGCTGATTCCCTTATCGGTTTAGAAACTGTCGATCTCTGTCTTAAATATATTCAACGTCCCAGCTTCCACAGCTTTCTGAGGCAGCGAATTCCACAGGTTTACAACCCTCTGAGAGAAGAAATTCCTCCTCACCTCAGTTTTAAATGGAGGCCCCCCTTAATCTAAAATTATGCCCCTCAGTTCTAGTCTCCCCAATCAGTGAAAACATCCTCTCTGCTACCACCATGTCAAGCCCCCTCATAATCTTATACATTTCAATAAATCACCTCTCATTCATTCTTCTGAATTCAATGAGTAGAGGCCCAACCCCCTCAACCTTTTCTAATAAGTCAACCCCTCATCTCTGGAATCAACCTAGTGAACCTTCTCTCAACTTCCACCAAAGCAAGTATATCCCTTCATAAATATGGAAACCAAAACTGCATGCAGTTTTCCAGGTGTGGCCTCACCAATAACTTGTATAACTGTAGCAAGACCTCCCTGCTTTTATACTCCAACCCCTTTGCAATAAAGGCCAAGATTGCATTGGCCTTCCTGATCACTTGCTGTACCTGCATTCTAACCCCTTGTGTTTCATGCACAAGTACCCCACGTCCCGCTGTACTGCAGCACTTTTCAATCTTTCTCCATTTAAATAATAACTTGCTCTTTGATTTTATTTCTGCCATAGTACATGACCTCACACTTTCCTACATTATACTCCATCTGCCAAATTTTTGCCCACTCACTTAGCTTGTCTGTGTCCTTTTGCAGATTATGTGTGTCCTGCTCACACATTGCTTTCCCTCCCATCTTTATATTGCCAGCAAACGTGGCTACATTACAGTCGGACCCTTCTTCCAAGTCGTTAATATAGATTGTAAATAGTTGGGGTCCCAGCACTGATCCCTGTGGCAGCCCACTAGTTACTGATTGCCAACCCAAGAATGAACCATTTACCCCAACTCTCTGTTTTCTGTCAGTTAGCCAATTCTTTATCCATGCTAATATATTACCCCCAGCCTCATGAAATTTTATCTTTACAGTAACCTTTTTTGTGGCACCTTGTCAAATGCCTTCTGGGAGTCCAAATACACCACACCCACTTTATCCACCCTGTTCGTTACATGCTCAAAGAATTCCAGGAAATTTGTCAAACATGACTTCCCCTTCATAAATCAATGCTGACTCTGCCTGACCGAATTATGCTTTTCCAAATGTCGTGCTAATGCTTCTTTAAGAATGAAGTCTTCAACATTTTCCTATCCACAGAGGTTAGGTTAACTGGTCTATAGTTTCCTGCTTTTTGTCTGCCTCCTTTTTAACCGAGTGCGGCTCTCAGTCCCCGGGCAATACCGAGTGTGGCTCTCAGTCCCCGGGCAACAACGAGTGTGGCTCTCGGTCCCTGGGCAACACCGAGTGTGGCTCTCGGTCCCCGGGCAACGCCGAGTGCGGCTTTCAGTCCCCGGGCAACACCGAGTGTGGCTCTCAGCCCCCGGGCAACACCGAGTGTGGCTCTCAGTCCCCGGGCAACGCCGAGTGCGGCTCTCAGTCCCCGGGCAACGCCGAGTGCGGCTCTCAGTCCCCGGGCAACACGGAGTGTGGCTCTCGGTCCCCGGGCAACACCGAGTGTGGCTCTCAGTCCCCGGGCAACGCCGAGTGCGGCTCTCATTTCCCGGGCAACACCGAGTGCAGCTCTCCGGCGCCGGGCAACACCGAGTGCGGCTCTCGGGCCATGAGTCAGAGCAACTGGGCCCAGCATCAGCAACCCTTGGGGGCAGCAGCTCCCTGACACCAGGAAAAAACAACTTACATTTATACAGCAGGCCCAGCAATTCCCAGCCGCTCTGTATCAGGTGGGCGCAGGATGTGGAAGTCACTCACTGGCCTGCTGTGTTGGTCTGTTTGTTGCATCAGTTTGAGCTGGATGGAGAGGGGGTAGAAGTTGCTGGGTTTCACCCCCTGTACTTCTGGGCCCAGTGGGACCAACAATTTCCCATGTGGGCCTGTCGAGGGAGGTGGGTTCCCCTCCCTGAAAGACAGTACTGACCCAGATGTGTTTTTACGACAATCCGGCAGCTTTCATGGTCACTTTTTTCTCGTGCCGGCCCCACAAATGACCAGCTTCATTAAGCTCAATTTCACAACCTGCCTTTGTGTTTTTGTGTGTTCTCTCTCACACTCCCTTTTTCCTGTTTGAAATTCACTTTACAGGATGTTAAAAGGGGAGGATTTGTAGACTGGAAGCTCAAACCAAACATCACCTCAAGATCTGACAGTCATTCGCTACATCAGGACTGGAATATCATCAGCTTTTGACCATGGAAGCAGAAGGCACCGTTCACAATGGGGAGAAACGGTACACGTGCTCTGTATGTGGACAAGGCTTCAGCCGATCGTCCAAACTGGAGAGACACAAGTGCAGTCACACTGGGGAGAAACTGTGTAAATATGGGGATTGTGGGAAACGTTTCAACTACCCATCCCAGCTGGAAACACATCTGCGAGTTCACACTGGGGAGAGGCCGTTCACCTGCTCCGACTGTGGGAAGGGATTCACTACATCATCCAACCTGCTGAGACACCAGCGAGTTCACACTGGGGAGAGACCGTTCACCTGCTCCGACTGTGGGAAGGGATTCACTGCATCATCCAACCTGCTGAGACACCAGCAAGTTCACAAGTGACTGCAGGGCTTGGATTCTGTTGTTAATCGCATCCTGGACTGCATTGTCTTCATTTTGATAGTTGGGGTTTATAACTCCTGTAACGCTGATGTTAATAACTCCTGTAACTGGACTGGAGTTTAATATTTGGGATACAGACACATAAATTAGGGTTGCTTCCAACACATTGCTGTGGATTTTTGTCTTTCACACCTGAGGGTTTAGCATCACCGGGCTGGAGCTGAAAAAGGCTAATCTGTGTGGAGGATCTTAAACGGGGAACAGAACTTCAGCCTGGACACAGTCCTTCAGGGCCACACTGAGATCACCACATTCTTCTGAACTCCAATGTGTATAGGCCCAACCTACTCAACCTATCGTCATAAGTCAACCCCCTCATCTCCGGATTCAACTCTGGAATCTGCAGCTGACATGAACAAGGACCTGAGGCTTATTAAAAGACACATATTTCATTACAGACAAGGTTACACTGGGTGAAATGTTCCGTTAGAACATGAGAATATAAGAAATAGGAGCTGGAGTAGGCCATTTGGCCACTCGGGCCTGCTCCGCCATTCAATAAGATCATGGCTGATCTGATCATGGACTCATTTCCACTTCCCTGCCCACTCCCCATAATCCTTTACTCCCTTATCGCTCAAAAATCTGTCTATTTCCGCCTTAAATATATTCAAAGACCCAGCCTCCATAGCTCTCCTGGGCAGAGAATTCCATAGATTTACAACCCTCAGAGAAGAAATTCCTCATCTCAGTTTTAATTGGGTGGCCACTTATTCTAAGACTATGTCCCCTAGTTTTAGTTTCCCATATAAGTGGAAATATCCTCTCTGCATCCACCTTGTCGAGCCCCCTCATTATCTTATGTTTCGATAAAATCATCTCTCATTCTTCTGAACTCCAATGTGTTTAGGCCCAGCCTACTCAAGCTATCTTCATAAGTAAATCCCCTCATATCCAAATCAACTGAGTGAACCTTCTCTGAGCTGCCTCCAATACAAGTATATCATTCCTTAAATACGGAGACCAAAATACGGTGTCCATTACAGGCAAAATGCCAAGCAAACCAGCAGCACACTGGCACCTTAACGGTGTGTCATTGGCCTACAGGCTTTTCTTAAATAGATTTGCTGAGTGGATATAAACTTAAACCAGTTTTGCAGGCGTGATGCTCTATTCACATATTGAAGGTAGAAGAGATGCTGTTGGGTACATGCTAAGTCCAGTAGCTGAAAGTGATTAACAGACTGGGTTTTGTGTTTACTGATCCCAGGTGTGTTACCAATACCAGCAAATTCGAAGCCCATGGAATAACAGGGACAGTGGAGCATGGATATGAAAGTGGCTAAGTGACACAAACAGGAGTATGGTTTTGTTTTCAGACTGGAGGAAGTGAAACTTAATGTAGAAAAGTTTAAAAGTGATTCATTTTGGGAGGAAGAAAGAGGAGAGGAAATATAAACTAAAGGGTACAATTGTAAAGGGGTGCGTGAACAGAGAGACCCAGGAGTATATGTGCACCAATCACTGAAGGTGGCAGCACAGGTTGAGAAAGTGGTTACAAAAACTTAAGGGACCCGAGGCTTCATGAAAAGAGGTATAGAGTACAGAAGTGTGGATATTATGTTGAACCTGCATAAAACTCTGGTTCGGCCTCAACTGGAGTATTGTGTGCAGTTCTGGGTCATCATCATCATAGGCAGTCCCTCGGATCGAAGAAGACATGCTTCCACTCTAAAAATTTGTCCTTAGGTGGCTGAACAGTCCAATACGAGAGCCACAGTCCCTGTCACAGACGGAACAGATAGTCGTTGAGGGAAGGGGTGGGTGGGACAGGTTTGCCGCACATTCTTTCTGATGCCTGCAGTTGATTTCTGCATGTTCTCGGCGGTGAATCTCGAGGTGCTCAGCGCCCTCCCGGATGCACTTCCTCCACTTAGGGCGGTCTTTAGCCAGGTGTCAGTGGCGATGTTGCACTTTATCAGGGAGGCTTTGAGGGTGTCCTTGTAACGTTTCCTCTGCCACACCTTTAGCTCGTTTGCTGAGAAGGAGTTCTGAGTAGAGTGCTTGCTTTGGGAGTCTCGTGTCTGGCATGCGAAAAATGTGGCCTGTGCAGTGGAGCTGATCAAATGTGGTCCGTGCTTCAATGCTGGGGATGTTGGCCTGGCCGACGGCGTTGGTGCGTCAGTCCTCCCGGGGGATTTGTTGGATCTTGCGTTGGTGTTATTTCGCCAGCAACTTGAGGTGTCTACTGTACACAGTCCATGTCTCTGAGGGTGGGTATTACTACAGCCCTGTAGACCATGAGCTTGCTGGTAGATTTGAGGGTGTGGTCTTCAAACACTCTTTTCCTCAAGCGTCCGAACGCTGCACTGGAGGCGGTGTTGAATCTTGTCATCAATGTCTGCTCTTGTTGATAAGAGGTTTCAGAGGTATGGAAAATGGTCCACGTTGTCCAGGGCCACGCCATGGATTTTTCTGACTGCGGGGTGGGGGGTGAGTGGAGGGAGTGCTGTGCGGCGAGGACAGGCTGGTGGAGGACCTCGGACTTACAGATGTTTAGTGTAAAGCCCATGCTTTGCTACGCCTCAGTAAATACGTCGACTATGACTGGGAGTTGAGCCTCTGTATTTTCACAGACACAGGTATTGTCCGTGTATGGTAGCTCAACGACAGAGATTGGGGTGGTCTTGGAGCTGGCCTGGAGACGACGAAGGTTGAACAGGTTTCCACTGGTTCTGTAGTTTAGTTCGACTCCAGCAGAGAGCTTGTTGACTGAGCTGGAGCAATTCTGGCTTCCGCATTTTAGTAAGTATGCGAAGGCCTTTTGAGAGCGTGCAGAAAAGATTTACAAGAATGATTCCAGGGATGTGGGACTTCAGTTACGTGGATAGTCTGGAGAAGTTGGGATGTTCTCAAAAAAAATAAGTTTGAGAGGGGATTTGACAGAGGTGTTCAAAATCATGAGAGGTCTGGACAGAGTAGATGGAGTGGGATAAGTCGAAGCACTTGCAGATAGCCGGCATGGGCTCGACGGGCCAAATGGCCTCCTTCCATGTTGTAACCAGTCTCTGATTCGAAGATGATGAAAAATGTGTTGTCCAGGATGCTCCATCTCCCGGGCACTGGGACCCAGTTGGGAACAGAGAACCTGAAGCCCCACCCAATCTCTGTTCCTGAACCAAGATGGCCGTGCATGCACCCTGATCCCGCCATGTTCAAGATGGTGGCCAGTGACCCAGCTCACCCGGGCCGGTCACCACGGGGCCTGTGGGCTCTAATTCGGGGCCTGAGCTTTACTCTGAATCTAAGCCGTGCTGTACCTGCTCTGGTAGTGTTCGATGGGACAGTGTAGAGGAAACGTTTTAATACATACAAAAAATGACGGACAGGTAAAGACCATCTGGTCCATCAAGCCTGTCCCACACAATTGCTGTATATCACAGCATATACACTCCACTCCACCCGAGTCCATGTGATCTCCTGGGAGAGGCAAAAAAAACGGATTTAAAAAAAACCTAGGACAATTTGGGAAAATAAAATCTGGGAAATTCCTCACCAACCCATCTCAGCGATGGAAACTAGTCCAGGAGATCACTCTGGCGATTAAATTCCCTGCAGTACCTACCTTCTGTAAGTGTTAATCTCCACCGCAGCCAGAAACAAGTCCAGCTTTTACTTGAAGGAATTCAGTGAGTCTGCATCCACCACATGAGAGGGCAGCTTGTTCCAGAGGTCTACTGTTCTCTGGGAAAAGAACCACCTCCTGATGTCTAACCTAGATCTAGGCTTGTACAACTGAAATTTGTATCCCTGGTCCTGTCTAACCTACTTAATTGTAATAAACGGTCAGCTGGAACACTCTCTTTCACCTTCATTATCTTATAAACCTCAATCATATCGCCCTAAGTCTATGCTGCTCTCAGGTAAAGAGTCCCAACACTTTTAACCTACCTTGATAACTAAGATGCTTTAGACTTGGAATTAGTCTCGTGACCCTTTCCAGAACCTCAATATCACCCACCATGTGAGGAGACCAAAACTGGACACAGTATTCCAAGTGTGGCCTGACTAAGTTCTTGTATAAGGACAAAACAGTACTCCTCGTCTTATACTCAATTGTCCTTTCGATACAACCCAACACCCTATTTGCTCCAACTGTCGCTCTACCGCATTGCTCGTGTACCTTTAAGGATGTATTCACTAGAATGTCTAAATCTCTTTCTATCTCCACCATCTTTAATGCCTTTCCCTGGAGGGTGTATGAATGTTGAGCATTCGCCCTGCCCACATGCATAACACTGAACTTATCTAAGTTATACATCATTTTCCAGTCATGAGGCCAGTGTCCCCACACTTTAAGATCTGCCTGAATCAGACGAGCCTCTTCTACAGTTCTAGCACTCGCACAGATCTTGGTATCATTTCAAATTTGTGCCCCGACCCCAAAATCCAGATCATTAATAAAAATAGTAAAAAGCAATAGTCCCAACACTGATCCCTGCAGGACACCACTGGTGACCAGTCTCCAAACAGATCCAAATCCATCTTTTACTGCTCTTTACTGACATCATGCCAGACAGTTCTGTATCCAGCTCAATATATTTCACTAATACCAGAGGCTCCGATCTTATAGAGAAGCCTTTTGTGTGGTACCTTGTCAAAAGGTTTTTGGAAATTTAAATAGACAATGTCTACTGGGCTTCCCTCATCCACTAACATTGTAACTTCTTCAAAAAATACAATTAGAATTGTGAGACATGAACTTTTTTTAAATGAAGCCATGTTGGCTTTCCCTAATATATCCCTCCCTATCCAAGTATTCATATATTGCATCCCTTATGATTCTTTCCAGCATCTTACCTATTGCTGATATTAAGCTGATGGGCCTATAGTTACCCAGGTCTGCCTTGTCACGTTGTTTTAAAAATGGGGACGACTCTAGCCTCCTTCTTATCTGTAGGAACCATTCCAGAGTGCAGTGAGCTATTAATCATACATGCCAGAGGCTCACACAGCACATGTCCCATCTCCCGGAGGACCCTCACACAGCACATGTCCCATCTCCTGGAGGACGCTCACACAGCACATGTCTCATCTCCCGGAGGACCCTCACACAGCACATGTCCCATCTCCCGGAGGACCCTCACACAGCACATGTCCCATCTCCCGGAGGACCCTCACACAGCACATGTCCCAGCTCCCGGAGGATCCTCACACAACACATGTCCCATCTCCCGGAGGACCCTCACACAGCACATGTCCCCTCTCCCGGAGGATCCTCACACAACACATGTCCCATCTCCCGGAGGACCCTCGGGTGGCTGCTCTATATATTTTTAAGTTCTTAATTTTTTCTTAAACAATATTCATATCTATGTTAATGTTACTGAGAAAAACTAGTATTTTTAAATCTAATATTTGAGCATGATCTTCAAGGGTAAAGACTGATGCAAGGTACTCACTAATATTCCCGCCATACTCAGTGAGTACTTTGTAATCTGTCCTTGAACACCCTTCAGTGTCCCAAAACAGTCATTAATAGTTCTCTGACTCTTTACATAAATAAAAAAGGCTTTTCCCATGACTGCCACAGTTGCCTACAATTCTTTTTTCAAAATAACCTTTTTGCCGATAGAATAGCAGCTTCCGTTTTCTTTAGTTCTTTGTATTCAACGCTATTTATTTGAGTGTTAAATTTCTTTAATTTATAGAGACATTTCTGTTTACATGTTATTTGTCTTTGTACAGAGCCAGTCAGCCACCTTGGCTTTTTCTTACCACATTTCTATCTTTAAATTTTGGCGAGGTTAGTTTTCCACATTTCAATTCTGGAATACGTTCCATTTATATTCAACATCGGTCACATCACCACCGAGTAGGGTTGGCCAATTTACCTGTTGCAAGTCATCTGCCATTTTGGAGAAGTTTGCCCTTATGAAATGCGGTGCGAGTTGCAGGTTCTCAGTCACTTTGGTTCTTCTGGCCAATTGGGACCCGACAATGTGATCACTATTGCCCAGATGTTCCCCCAAATGGAGGCCTGATAGGAGGTCAGGCTCACTGCTAAACAGCACATCCAATATATAATTTTCCAAGTTCCTTCATTAACATGTTGAGTCAGGAAACATTCCTGTATATTTTCAATAAATAAGAACATAAGAAATAGGAGCAGGAGTAGGCCATAAGGCCCCTTGATCCTGCTCCGCCGATCAATAAGATCATGGCTGATCCGATCATGGACTCAGCTCCACTTCCCTGCCCGCTCCCCATAACGCTTTATCCCCTTAACGTTTAAATACATTTAAGACAGAAATAGACAGTTTCTTAATGTCCCAACTTCCACAGCTCTCTGAGGCAATGAATTCCACAGATTCACAACCCTTTGAGAGCAGAAATTTCTCGTCTTCTCAGTTCTAAATGGGCGGCCCCTTATTCTAAGATCAAGCCATCTAGTTATAGTCTCCCCCATCAGTGGAAACATCCTCTCTGCAACCACCTTGTCAAGCCCTGTCATAATCTTATATGTTTCTGTAAGATAACCTCTCATTCATAGTAACATCGAAAATCGGTGCACGAGTAGGCCATTCGGCCCTTCGAGCCTGCACCCCCATTCAATAAGATCATGGCTGATCACTCCCTCAGTATCCCTTTCCTGCTTTCTCTCCATACGCCTTGGTCCCTTTAGCCGTAAGGGCCATATCTAACTCCCTCTTGAATATATCCAATGAACTGGCATCAACAACTCTCTGCGGCAGGGAATTCCACAGGTTAACAACTCACTGAGTGAAAAAGTTTCTCCTCATCTCAGTCCTAAATGGCCTACCCCTTATCCTAAGACTATGTCCCCTGGTTCTGGACTTCCCCAACATTGTGAACATTCTATCCGCATCTATCCTGTCCTGTCAGAATATTATATGTTTCTATGAGATCCTCTCTCATCTTTCTAAATTCCAATGTATAAAGGCCCAGGTGATCAAATGTCTCCTCATATGTCAGTCCTGCCATCCCGGCAATCAGTCTGGTGAATCTTCGCTGCACTCCCGCAATAGCAAGAACGTCCTTCCTCAGATTAGGAGACCAAAGCTGAACACAATATTCCAGGTGTGGCCTCACCAAGGGCCTGTATAACTGCAGTAAGACCTCCCTGCTCCTATACTCAAATCCCCTAGCTATGAAGGCCAACATATCATTTGCCTTCTTCATCGCCTGCTGAACCTGCATGCCAACTTTCAATGACTGATGAACCATGACACCCAGGTCTCGTTGCACCTCCACTTTTCCTAATCTGCCATCATTCAGATAATATTCTGTCTTCGCGATTTTGCCCCCAAAATGGATAACCTCATATACCATTATACTGCATCTGCCATGCATTTGCCCATTCACCTAACCTGTCCAGGTCAACCTGCAGTCTTTTAGCGTCCCTCTTACCGCTCACGCTGCCACCCACTTTAGTGTCATCTGCAAACTTGGAGATATTACACTCAATTCCTGAATCTAAATCATTAATGTATATTGTAAAGAGCTGGTGTCCCAGCACTGAGCCCTGCGGCACTCCACTGGTCACTGCCTGCCATTTAGAAAAGGACCCGTTTATCCCGACTCTCTGCTTCCGGTCTGCCAACCAGTTCTCTATCCACGTCAGTATATTACCCCCAATACCATGTGCTTTGATTTTGCACACCAATCTCTTGTGTGGGGCCTTGTCAAAAGCCTTTTTAAAATCCAAATACATGACTTCCACTGGTTCTCCTTGTCCACTCTACTAGTTACATCCTCAAAAAATTGCAGAAGATTTGTCAAGCATGATTTCCCCTTCATAAATCCATGCTGACTTGGACTGATCCTGTCACTGCATTCCAAATGCGCTGCTATTTAATCTTTAATAATTGATTCCTACAATTTCCCCACTACTGATGTCAGGCTAACCGGTCTATATTTACCCACTTTCCCTCTCCCTCCCTTTTTTAAAAGTGTTGTTACATTAGCTGCCCTCCAGTCCATAGGAACTGATCCAGAGTCGATAGACTGTTGGAAAATGATCACCAATGCATCTACTATTTCTAGGGACACTTCCTTAAATACTCTGGGATATAGACTATCAGGCCCTAGGGAATTATCGGACTTCAATCCCATCAATTTCCCTAACACAATGTCCAACCCAATATGGATATCCTTCAGTTCCTCCTTCTCACTAGGCATTCTGTCCACTAGTACTTCCAGAAGGGTATTTGTGTCTTCCTTCGTGAAGACAGAACTGAAGTATTTGTTCAATTGGTTTGCCATTTCTTTGTTCCCCATTATAAATTCACCTGAATCCGACTGCAAGGGACCTACGTTTGTCTTCACTAATCGTTTTATCTTCACCTATCCATATAAGCTTTTGCAGTCAGTTTTTAATGTTCCCGGCAAGCTCAATTTCCCCCCCCCCCTTAATTATACCGTTTGTCCTCCTCTGCTGAATTCTAATGTTCTCCCAGTCCTCAGGTTTGCTGCTTTTTCTGGCCAATTTATATGCCGCTTCCTTGGATTTAACACTATCGTTAATTTCCTTTGTTAGCCACGGTTGAGCCACCTTCCCCGTTTTATTTTTACTCCAGACAGGGATGTACAATTGCTGGAGTTCATCCATGTGATCTTTAAATGTTTGTCATTGCTTATCCACCGTCAAACCTTTCAGTAGTCTATTTGAACCAATTCACGCATCAAACCATCGAAGTTACCTTTCCTTAAGTTCGGGACCTTAGTTTCTGAATTAACTGTGTCACTCTCCATCATAATAAAGAATTCTACCATATTATGGTCACTCTTCCCCAAGGGGCCTCGCACAACAAGATTGTTAATTAGTCCTTTCTCATTACATATCACCCAGTCAAGGATGGCCAGCTCCCTAGTTGGTTCCTGAACAATTGGTCTCGAAAACCATTCCTAATATACTCCAGGAAATCCTCCTCCACCGCATTGCTACCAGTTTGTTAGCCGAATCTATATTTAGATTAATGTCGCCCATGATAACTGCTGTACCTTTATTGCATGCATCCCTAATTTCTTGTTTGATGCTGTCCCCAACCTCACTACTATTGTTTGGTGGTCTGTACACAACTCCCTCTCGCGTTTTCTGCCTTTTGGTATTCCGTAGCTCCACCCATACCGATTCCACATCATCGAAGCAAATGTCCTTTCTTACTGTTGCTTTAATTTCCTCTTTATCTAACAATGCCGCCCTGCCTCCTTTTCCTTTCTGTCTACCCTTCCTAAATGTTGAACACCCCTGGGTGTTGAGTTCCCAGCCTTGGTCACCCTGGAGCCATGTCTCCGTGATGCCAATTACATCATACCAGTTAATTGCTATCTGCGCAGTTAATTCGTCCAACTTATTCCGAATACTCCTCGCATTGAGGCACAGAGCTTTCAGGCTTGTCTTTCTAACACACTTTGCCCCTTTAGAATTTTGCTGTAATGTGGCCCTTTTTGCCTTCAGTTTCTCTGCCCTCCACTTTTACTTTTCTTCTTTCTATCTATCTTTTGCTTCTGCCCCCATTCTACTTCTCTCTATCTCCCTGCATAGGTTCCCATCCCCCTGCCATATTAATTGAACTCCTTCCCAACAGCACGAGCAAACACTTCCCCTATAACATTGGTTTCAGCCCTGCCCAGGTGCAAACCGTCCAGTTTGTACTGGTCCCACCTCCTCCAGAACCGGTTCCAATGTCCCAGGAATTTGATTCCCTCCCTTTTGTACAACTCCTCAAGCCACGTATTCATCTGAGCTATCCTGAGATTCCTACTCTGACTAGCAAGTGGCACTGGTAGCAAACCTGAGATTACTACTTTTCAGGGAGCATTATTCTGTATTTAACCCGTGTTGTACCTGTACTGGGAGTGTTTGATGGGACAGTGTAGAGGGAGCTTTATTCTTTATCTAACCCATGTGGTAGGTGTCCCGAGATTGTTTAATGGGGCATTGTAGAGGGAGCTTCACTCAGCATGTAACCTCTGCTGTATGTGTTTGGGAATGTTTGATGGGACAATATAACGGGAGCTTTACTCTGCACCTAACCCGTGCTGTACCTGCCCTGGGAGTGTTTGATGGGACAGTGTAGAGGGAGCTTGACTCTGTATCCAACCTGAGCTGTATTTGCCCCTGAGTGTGTTTAGTGGGACAGTGCAGAAGTAGCTTTGCTCTATATCCAACGTGTGATGTACCTGCCTGAGTGTTTGATGGGGCAGTATAGAGGGAGCTTTACTCTGTATCTAACCCAGGCTGCAACTATCCTGGGGTTGTTTGGTTTGACAGCATTGAATGAGCTTTACCCTATATCTAACCCGTGCTGTACCTGCCTGGGAGTGTTTGATGGGACATTGTAGAGAGAGCTTTACTCTGTATCGAACACGTGCTGTACTTGCCCTGGGAGTGTTTAATGGGACACTGTAGAGGGAACTTTACTCCGTATCCAACAGGTGCTGTACCTGCCCTGAGACTGTTTGATGGGAAAGTTTAGAGGAAACTTTACTCTGTATCTAACCCGTGCTGTACCTGCCCTGGGAGTATTTGATGGGACAGTGTAGAGGAGCTTTACTCTGTATCTAACCCGTGCTGTAGCTGTCCTGGGAATGTTTGATGGGACAGTGTAGAGGAGCTTTACTCTGTATCTAACCCGTGCTGTACCGGCCGTGGGACTGTTGGATGGTACAGTTCAGAGGGAGCTTAACTGTGTATCTAATCCGTGCTGTTCCTGTCCTGGGAATGTTTGACAGGACAGTTTAGAGCGAGCTTTACTCTGTATGTGAAACGTGCTGTACCTACCCTGGGAGTGATTGATGGGCAGTGCAGTGGAAGCTTTGCTCTGCATCTAACCCGTGCTGTATCTGCCCTGGGGGTGATTGTTGGGATAATGTAGAGGGAACTATACTCTGTATCTAACCCATATTGTACCTGTACTGGGAGTATTCGCTGGGACAGTGTCAAGGGAGCCTAACTATGCACGGAACCCTTGCGGTAGGTGCCCTAGGATTGTTTGATGGGCCAGCGACGAGGGAGCTTTACTCTGTATTTAACCAGTGCTATACCTGGTCTGGGAGTGATTCATCGTAAAGTGTAGACAGAGCTCTGTACCAAACCCGAGCACTTCCTGCCATGTGAGTGTTTGATGGGACAGTGTAGAGGGAGCTTTACTCTATATCTAACCCCTGCTGTACCTGCCCTGGGAGTTTTTGATGGGAAAGTTTAGAGGGAGCTTTATTCTGTATCTAACCCATGTTGTACCTGTACTGGCAGTTTTTGATGCGATAGTGCAGATAGAGCCTTACTATGTATGTAACCCATGTGTCAGCTGCCCTGGCTGTGTCTGATGGGACAGTATAAAGGGAGCTTTAATCTCTATCTAACCCGTGCTGCATCTGCCTGGGAGTGTTTGATGGGACAGTGCAGAGGGAGCTTTACTCTGTATCAACCCAGGCTGCAACTACCCTGTGGTTGGTTGGTTTGACAGCATTGAGTGAGCTTTACCCTATATCTAACCCGTGCTGTACCTGCCCTGGGGTTGTTTGATGCAACAGTGCAGAGGGAGCTTTACTCCGCATTTAACCAATGTTGCACCTGTCCTCGGAATGTTTGATGGGACAGCGTAGAGGGTGCTTTACTCTATATCTAACCCGTGCTGTTCCTGTGCTGAGCGTATCTAATGGCCTACTGTAGACAGAGCTATCTGTATTTGACCCGTGCTGTATCTGCCCTGGGAGTGTTTGATGGGACAGTGTAGAGGGAGCTGTACTCTGTATCTTACCCATGCTGTACCTGCTCTGGTAGTGTTTGATGGGACAGTGTAGAGGGAGCTTTACTCTGTATCTAACCCATGCTGTACCTGCTCTGGTAGTGTTTGATGGGACAGTGCAGAGGGAGCTAGTCTCCGTAGCTAACCCGTGCTGTACCTGCTCTGGGAGTGTTTGATGAGACAGTGCAGAGGGAGCTTTACTCCATATATAACCTGTGATGTACCTGCTCTGGGAGTGTTTGATGAGACACTGCAGAGGGAGCTTTACTCCATATAAAACCTGTGATGCACCTGCTCTGGGAGTGTTTGATGGGACAGCGTAGAGTGAGCTTTACTCCGTATATAACCCGTGCTGTACCTGCTCTGGGAGTGTTTGATGAGACAGTGCAGAGGGAGCTTTACTCCATATATAACCTGTGATGTACCTGCTCTGGGAGTGGTCATGTGAACCGCGCTGTGTCCATTCTCATTCTTGTTGAAGATGTTGGACCTTCTCCCCTGTTTGGACCTTCAGCCATGGCGATGACAGGCGTTCCCAAGTTGTGATGCTCTGTAATAAATATAATATTAATAGGAGGGTTAGAGGGAAATATTAAAATGGGAAGGAGGACATTGCCTTGTTAAACATGATACCCAGTCCCTCCTCCCCCGCCAGTACAACAGCGGTTAGCTCTGGGATCGAGCATTTCCCAAGTGTTACGATCAACTCTCCACATCAGGTGTGACACAGACAGCTGTCCAATGAAATCCAGTGAGTCCCACTGATCTCCACAACCCAGTTCCAGACGGGCTCCCGTTGGCCGAGACTCCGCACTGGGAGTGCCCATTGGTGAGATTTACTCACAGTGTAGGCCCAAACCATTATACCCAAGGTAGGGAATATTCAGCAGGGAAATGTGGAGCGGGTGATCATTGATGGATTAAATGATCCTTTACTCAGTTTTACATAATCTGGCATAAGAACATAAGAAATAAGAGGAGTAGGCCATCTGGCCCTCAAGCCTGCTCTGCCATTTAATGGCGGTATTGTATTATTTTTATTCACAGATGTGTGTTTAATATTTTTGAGTTGGGATATTAATTTATGGCATTTTATGAATATTATATCTATCCACATACTCAACATATAGCTGGGTGTAATTCCTCTGGTCTCTATGGGCAGTGATATTGTCCGTGTGTTCAGGGAGATGTGAACTGGTTGCTGCTTCTATTTAAATATATTGACCATATCTCCTGGTGTCAGCACCTGACTAATGAACTCCACTGGGCGGGCCACATTGTTCACATGCCTGACACAAGACTCCCAAAGCAAGTGCTCTACTCGGAACTCCTTCACGGCAAACAAGCCCAAGGTGGACGGAGGAAACGTTTGAAGGACACCCTCAAAGCGTCCTTGATGAAATACAACATCACCACCGACACCTGGGAGTCCCTGGCCAAAGACCACCCTAAGTGAAGGAAGTGAATCCGGGAGGGCGTTGAGCACCTCGAGTCTCGTTGCTAAGAGCATGCAGAAATCAAGCTCAGGTAGCGGAAGGAGCGTGCGGCAAACCAGCGCCACCCACCCCTTCCCTCAACCACTGTCTGTCCCACCTGTGACAGAGATTGTGGTTCTCGTATTGGACTCACTGTTAGAGTAGAAGCAAGTTTTCCTCGATTCTGACGGACTGCCTGCGATGATGATGAATGAGCACTTTAGGGGGTGAGGACATTTCCCACTGTCCCACTGATAACATAATGTAGAATGAATTGTGTACCTTCACAGTCAGGGGATATATAACATTGATTTGTCTCATTATCTTTAGGTGTCTTACAATCTCAAGACACCATAAATATATCATTGGTAGAGTTAGCTGCTGTTTTACAATCACAATTCTCCACTTGTGCGTGTGCAGACACACGCTCATGCACGTTAACTCTCAGCATCCTTTCCTTTTCCCACTGTGGAAATGCAAGCGATTCAGTCTCGGATCAGGAATTTCTCCAAACAGTTGTTGAAGTTATTCTCTGGCATTAATTTGTGAGGAGTTAGGAAATGAGCAACAGGGTTTTGGATGAGTGCAAGTTTACGGGAGGGTGTAAGAAGGGAGGCCGGCCAGGAGAATGATGGAATATTCAAGTCTAGAGGTAGCAAAGGCAGAGATAAGGTTTTCAGCAATAGATGGTTCACCTGCTGTTGTTCCTCAGTCTGCAACCCCTGTTCACTTCCAGCTGCAGACCTTTTTCTGTCACTCCATCATTTACCCGAGATCGAATTATGCAAGACAGAAAATTAGATAAATATTGATAAAGTGACGTAGATTGGGACTCTCTCTGACCTTTCTCCCCAGTCCCCCAGGACCAGTGTGTATCTGAGTCAATGGGACTCTCTCTGACCTTTCCCCCCAGTCCCCCAGGACCAGTATGTAACTGAGTCAATGGGACTCTCTCTGACCTTTCCCCCCAGTCCCCCAGGACCAGTGTGTTTCTGAGTCAATGGGACTCTCTCTGACCTTTCCCCCCAGTCCCGCAGGACCAGTGTGTATCTGAGTCAATGGGACTCTCTCTGACCTTTCTCCCCAGTCTATCCCCAGGACCAGTGTGTATCTGAGTCAAAGGGACTCTCTCTGACCTTTCTCCCCAGACCCCCAGGACCAGTGTGTATCTGAGTCAATGGGACTCTCTGACCTTTCTCCCCAGTCTATCCCCAGGACCAGTGTGTATCTGAATCAATGGGAATCTTGCTTACCTTTCGCCCCTATCGATGTATGGAAGCTCTTTGAATCAATAGCTTTCTCTGTTTAGTGCGCGCACAATCCTGGGCTGGTTCACCTGGTGTTGTTCCTCAGTCTACAATCCCTGTTAGGTCCACAGCTGGAATTTTCTCAAGCACTCCTACATTCACTGGGACATCTAATCAGGACAGAAAATGAGACCAATATTATCGGTGTGAAATAGAGTGCAATTTTAACCTACCTTGTAGTTACTGGTCGAAACAAAACATTGATGTAAAAATAATTCTATATTCCGCGGTTAGAGACTCCTCATATACCGGCCGTGCATTTTCCAGGAGTAGGTCACATATTAAAGATACAAACATAGAAAATAGGTGCAGGAGCAGGCCATTCAGCCGTACTATCCTGCACCGCCATTCAATAAGATCATGGCTGATCATTGAACCACAGTACCCCACCCCAGCCTTCTCTCCATACCCATTGATCCCTTTAGCCTAAAGGACCACATCTATCTCCCTTTTGAATATATCCAATGAAGTGGCCTCAACAACTTTCCGTGGCAGAGAATTCCACAGGTTCACAATTCTCTGAGTGAAGAAGTTTCTCTTCATCTCGGTCCTAATTGGCTTAACCCTTATCCAAAGACTATGTCCCCTGGTTCTGGACTTCCCCAACATCGGGAACGTTCTTCCTGCATCTAACCTGTCCAGTTCCGTCAGAATTTTATATGTTTCTATGAGATCGCCTCTCATTCTTCTACATTCCAGTGAGTTTCAGGCTAGCCGATCCAGTCTTTCCTTATATGTCAATCCTGCCATCCCTGGACTCAGTCTGGTGAACCTTCGCTGCACTCCCTCAATAGCAAGAATGTCCTTCCTCAGATTAGGATACTAAAACTGCACACAATACTCCAGGCGTGGTCTCACCAAGGCCCTGTACAATAGCAGTGAGACCTTCCTACTCCTATACTCAAATCCTCTCGCTATGAAGGACAGCATGCTTTCTCTGCTATCTACAATCACTGCCCATTCCTTTATATTCCTGGCTGAAGCCCATCCAGGACACACACGCCCAGCATCCACCTGTCTTTCTTTCTACCGTGTTTTGCTTTCTCTCAGGGACACCTCAGGCAGAGAGAGAGCTGACAGACAATATATTCAGCTCACACAACTCAGCAACTTCCCTGGAGCGTTGGCCAGCTTTAATGACACTGATTAAGAAGGGCTTTCTCCCTCCCACTGTCTGGGGCTCTCTCTGTGTCCGGAGAGACAACAATGAAGCTCTCATTTCCTGTCTGAGTATCCGCCACATCTGGAGAGGGACCACCCACCGTGCGTGAGTTCACAGCCCCGCCCACTCAACGCGCGGGTCATGGTCCCACCCACCTTGTCAGAGGTCGGGGCCCCGCCCACACAGCCCCGAAGCCCAGCAATGTGAGAGAATAAAGAGAGAAGGTGCTGGGAACAGTCAGATTGAGAGCTCAGGCAGTGTGTGTGGGGGGACAGAGAGAGAGAATGGAGCTGAGGGAAGATCATTGTCATTGGCCTGACATTCAGGGCCACGGGCCTTTAACTGCTGCTGGGGGCAGTGCAGCTGACAGATTGAGTGACAATATACAGCACTGTTTCCTGACACAACATGTTAATGCAGTAACTGGGGAAAACCAGAGATTGGATCTGGTGTTTAGTAGTGAGCCTGATCTCGGATCAGGCCTGCGTGTGGGGAACATCTGGGCAACACTGATCACATTATACCGTCCCGATTGGCCGGGAGAACCAAAGGGACTGAGACCCTGCGACACGGACCGAATAAAAGGATTGGAGACAACTGGCCGTCATGGGCAGAGCTTTTTCAGTTGTGTGGAGAGTCCGAGAACTATCAAAGTCTGTATTGGGCCACTGAAGGGTGTTCAAGGACAGGTTACACAGGACTCACTGAGTATGGTGGGAATATTAGTGAGTACTGTGCATCAGTCTTCACCCTTTAACATCATCCCAAATATTAGAATTTATTAATAATAATAGTTTTATCAGTAACATTAACATAGATAAATATATTGTTTTAGAAAACATTCAGAACTTAAAAATAGATAGAGCAGCCGGGCCAGAGGATATCCATCCAAGGGTCCTCCAGGAGAAGGGACATGTGCTGTGTGAGCCCCTCCGGGAGATGGGACATGTACTGTGTGAGGGTCCTCCGGGAGATGGGACATGTGCTGTGCGAGCCCCTCCGGGAGATGGACATGTGCTGTGCGAGGGTCCTCCGGGACATGGGACATGTGCTGTGCGAGGGTCCTCCGGGAGATGGGACATGTGCTGTGCGAGGGTCCTCCGGGAGATGGGACATGTGCTGTGTGAGCCCCTCCGGGAGATGGGACATGTGCTATGTGAGAGTCCTCCGGGAGATGGACATGTGCTGTGTGAGGTTCCTCCGGGAGATGGGACATGTGCTGTGTGAGGGTCCTCCGGGAGATGGACATGTGCTGTGTGAGGGTCCTCCGGGAGATGGACATGTGCTGTGTGAGGGTCCTCCGGAAGATGGGACATGTGCTGTGAGAGTCCTCCGGGAGATGGACATGTGCTGTGTGAGGGTCCTCCGGGAGATGGACATGTGCTGTGTGAGGGTCCTCCGGGAGATGGACATGTGCTGTGTGAGGGTCCTCCGGGAGATGGACATGTGCTGTTTGAGCCCCCTCGGGGGATGGGACATGTGCTGTGTGAGGGTCCTCTGGGCGATGGGACATGTGCTGTGTGAGGGTTCTCTGGGCGATGGGACTTGTGTTGTGCGAGCCCCTGGCATGTATGTTTAATAGCTCACTCTGAAATAGTTCCTACAGATTGGAAGGAGGCTAATGAAGTCCCCATTTTAATAAAAATGTGACAAGGCAGACCCGGGTAACCAGAGACCCATCAGATTAATATCAGTAATAGGTAAGATGATTGAAAGAATCATAAGGGATGCAATATCTAAATACTTGGATAGGGAGGGACATATTAGGGACACCACAACCCATTATAAAGAGTTCTTGTCTCACAACTCCAATTGTATTTTTTGAAGAAGGTACAAAGTTGGTGGATGAGGGAAGCCCAGTAGACATTGTCTACTTAGATTTCCAAAAACCTTTTGACAGTGTACCACACAAGAGGCTTCTCTATAAGATCGGAGCCTCTGGTACTGATAATATATTGAGCTGGATACAGAACTGGCTGCAGGATGCAGGTAAAGAGCAGTTGTAGATGGATTTGGATCTGTTTGGAGACCGGTCACCAGTGGTGTCCTGCAGGGATCAGTTTTGGGACCGTTGTTTTTCACTATTTTTATTTATGATCTGGATTTTGGGGTTGGGGGCACAATTTGCAAATTTTGAAATTATACCAAGATCTGTGCGAGTGCTCGAACTGTAGAAGAAGCTCATCTATTTCAGATAGATCTTAATGTGTTGGGACACTGGCCTCATGACTGGAAAATTATGTATAACTTCGATAAGTTCAGTGTTATGCATATGGGCAGGGCAAATGCTCAACATTCATACACCCTCCAGGGAAAGGCATTAAAGATAGTGGAGATAGAAAGAGATTTAGACATTCTAGTGAATACATCCTTAAAGGTACACGAGCAATGCAGTGTAGCGACAGTTAGAGCAAATAGGGTGTTGGGGTGTATCCATAGGACAATTCAGTATAAGACGAGGAGTACTGTTTTGTCCGAGTACAAGACCTTAGTCAGGCCACACTTGGAATACTGTGTCCAGTTTTGGTCTCCTCACATGGTGGGTGATATTGAGGTTCTGGAAAGGGCCACTCGACTAATTCCAAGTCTGAAGCATCTTAGTTACCAAGACAGGTTAAAAGAGCTGGGACTCTTTACCATAGAGCAGTGTCGACTTAGGATGATATGATTGAGGTTTATAAAATAATGAAGGTGAAAGAGAGTGTTCCAGCTGACCGTTTATTTCAAATAAGTAGGTTAGACAGGACCAGGGATACAAATTTCAGTTGTACAAGCCTAGATCTAGGTTAGACATCAGGAGGTGGTTCTTTTCCCAGAGAACAGTAGACCTCTGGATCAAGCTGCCCTCTCATGTGGTGGATGCAGACTCACTGAATTCCTTCAAGTAAAAGCTGGATTTGTTTCTGGCTGCGGCGGAGATTAACACTTACAGAAGGTAGGTACTGCAGGGAGTTTAATGGCCAGAGTGATCTACTGGACTGGTTTCGATCACTTCGATGGCTTGGAGAGGAATTTCATAGATTTTGTTTTCCCAAATTGTCCGAGTTTTTTTTTAAAATCTGTATTTTTGCCTCTCCCAGGAGATGACATGGACTCGGGTGGAGTGGAGTGTATACGCTGTGATATATCGCAATTGTGTGGGACAGGCTTGATGGACCAGATGGTCTTTACCTGTCCGTCATTTATCGTATGTATTAAAACGTTTCCCCTCCACTGTCCTGTCGAACACGACCAGAGCAGGTACAGCACTGATTAGATTCAGAGTAAAGCTCCCTCTAGACTTTCTCGTCAAACAATCCCAGAGCAGGTGCAGCACGGCTTAGATACAGAATAAATCTCAGGCTCTGAATTGGAGCCCACAGGCCCCGTGCTGACAGGCCCGGGTGAGCGGGGTCACTGGCCACCATCTTGCACATGGCGGGATCAGGGTACATCTTGGTTTGGGGACAGAGAGTGGGCGGGGCTTCAGTATCTCTGTTCCCAACTGGGTCCCAGTGCCCGGGAGATGGAGCATCCTGGGCAACACATTTTTAATCATCATAGAAACAGAGACTGGTTACAACATGGAAGGAGGCCATTTGGCCCATCGAGCCCATGCCGGCTATCTGCAAGAGCTTCTACTAATCCCACTCTAGCTACTCTGTCCAGACCCCTCATGATTTTGAACACCTCTGTCAAATCTCCTCTCAATCTTCTCTGTTCTGAGAACAACCCCAACTTCTCCAGACTATCCACGTAACTGAAGTCCCTCATCCGTGGAATATTTCTGCACGCTCTCAAAAGGCCTTTGTATACTTACTAAAATGCGGAAGCCAGAATTGCTCCAGCTCAGTCAACAATCTCCCCGCTGGAGTGGAACTAAACTACAGAACCAGTGGGAACCTGTCCAACCTTCATCGTCTCGAGGCCAGGTCCAAGACCACCCCAATCTCTGTCGTTGAGCTTCCGTACGCGGACAATACTTGCGTCTGCGAACACACAGAGGCTGAACTCCAAGTCATAGTCAACGTATTTACTGAGCCGTACCAAATCATGGGAATTTACACTAAACATCTGAAAGTCTGAGGTCCTCCACCAGCCTGTCCTCGCCGCACAGCACTCCCTCCACTCACCCCCCGCAGTCATCAAGATCCATGGCGCGGCCCTGGACAATGTGGATCATTTCCCATACCTCGGGAACCTCTTATCAACAAGACCAGACATTGACGACAAGATTCAACACCGCTTCCAGTGCAGCCTTCGGCCTCTTGAGGAAAAGAGTGTTTGAGGACCACGCCCTCAAATCTACCACTAAGCTCATGGTCTACAGGGCTGTAGTAATACCCACCCTCAGAGACATGGACTATGTACAGTCGACACCTCAAGTTTCTGGAGAAATAACACCAACGAGGTCTCCGCAAGATCCTACAAATTCCCTGGGAGGACAGATGCACCAATGTTGGTGTCGTCGGCCAGGCCAAAATCCCCAGCATAGAAGCACGGACCATATTTGATCATCTCCGCTGCACAGGCCACATTTTTCGCATGCCAGACACGAGACTCCCAAAGCAAGCACTCTACTCAGAACTTCTTCACAGCAAACGAGCCAAAGGTGTGGCAGAGGAAACGTTACAGGGACACCCTCAAAGCCTCCCTGATAAAGTACAACATCCCCACCGACACCTGGGAGTCCCTGGCTAAAGACCGCCCTAAGTGGAGGAAGAGCATCCGGGAGGGCGCTGAGCACCTCGAGTCTCATCGTTGAGAGCATGCAGAAATCAACCGCAGGCATCAGAAAGAACATGCGGCAAACCTGTCCCACCCACCCCTTCCCTCAACGACTATCTGTCCCACCTGTGACAGGGACTGTGGCTTCGTGTTGGACTGTTCAGGCACCTAAGGTTTCATTTTTAGAGTGGAAACATGTCTTCCTCGATCCGAGGGACTGCCTATGATGATGATGATTACCCAGAACTGCACACAATACTCCAGTTGTGGCCGAATCAGAGTTTTACGTGGGTTCAACATAATATCCACACTTCTGTACTCTATACCTCTATTCATGAAGCCTAGGGTCCCGTATGTTTTTGTAACCACTTTCTCAACCTGTGCTTCCACCTTCAGTGATTGGTGCACACATACTCCTGGGTCTCTCTGTTCACGCCCCCCTTTACAATTGTATCCTTTAGTTTATATTTCCTCTCCTCTTTCTTCCTCCCAAAATGTATCACTTTTAAACTTTTCTACGTTAAGTTTCATCTGCCACATGTCTGCCCATTCCACCAGCCTGTCAGACTTTCTGAAGTCTATCACTATCCTCCTCACTGTTCACTGTACTTCCAAGTTTTGTGTGAGCTGTAGATTTGGAAATTTTGCCCTGTACACCCAAGTCTAGGTTATTAATATAGATCAAAAAAAGCAGTGGCCCCAATACCGACCCCTGGGGAACACCACTTCCTCCAGTCTGAAAAACAATGTTCACCACTACTCTGTGTGTGTCACTTAGCCACTTTCATATCCATGCTGCCACTGTCCCCGTTATTCCATGGGCTTCGTTTTTGCTGGTATTGATAACACGCCTGGAATCAGTAAACACAAAACCCAGTCTGTTAATCACTTTCAGCTACTGGACTTAGCATGTACCCCACAGCATCTCTTCTACCTTCAATATGTGAATAGAGCATCACGCCTGTAAACCTGGTTTAAGTTTATATCCACTCAGCAAATCTATTTAAGAAAAGCCTGTCGGCCAATGAGACACTGTTAAGGTGCCAGTGTGCTGCTGGTTTGATTGGCATGTTGCCTGTAATGGACTCTGTATTTTGGTCTCTATATTTAAGGAAGGATATATCTGCATTGGAGGCAGTTCAGAGAAGGTTCACTAGGTTGTTTCAGAGATGAGGGGATTGACTTATAAAGATAGCTTGAGTAGATTGGGCCTAAACACATTGGAGTTCAGAAGAATGAGGTGATTTTATCAAAATATAAGATAATGAGGGGGCTTGATAGGTGGATGCAGCGAGGATATTTCCACTTACACGGGGAACTAAAACTAGGGGACATCGTCTTAGAATAATGGGCCACCCAATTAAAACTGAGACGAGGAATTTCTTCTCTGAGGGTTGTAAATCTGTGGAATTCTCTGCCCAGGAGAGCTATGGAGGCTGGGTCTTTGAATATATTTAAGGCGGAGATAGACAGATTTTTGAGCGATAAGAGAGTAAAGGGTTATGGGGAGTGGGCAGGGAAGTGGAACTGAGTCCATGATCAGATCAGCCATGATCTTATTGAATGGCGGAGCAGGCCCGAGGGGCCAAAAGGCCTACTCCTGCTACTATTTCTTATGATCTAACTGAACATTTCTCCCAGTGTAACCTTGTCTGTAATGAAATATGTGTCTTTTAATAAGCCTCAAGTCCTTGCTCATGTCTGCTGCAGATTCCAGAGTTGATTCCAGAGATGAGGGGATTGACTTATGGTTGAGTAGGTTGAGTAGGTTGGGCCAATACACATTGGAGTTGAGATGAATGAGATCTGTGTGTGGCCCTGAAGGACTGTGTCCAGGCTGAAGTTCTGATCTCCCCGTAAGATCCTCCCCACAGATTGTCCTTTCTCAGCTTCAGCCAGGTGATGCTAAACACTCAGGTGGGAAAGACAAAAATCCACAGCAATGTGTTGAAAGCAAAACTAATTTATGTGTATTTATCCCAAATATTAAACTCCAGTCGATTTCAGGAGTTATTAACATCAGTGTTACAGGAGTTATAAACCCCAACTGTCAGAATGAACACGATTCAGTCCGGGATGTGAATAACAGCAGAATCCAACCCCTGCAGTCACTTGTGAACTCGCTGATGTCTCAGCAGGTTGCCTGACAGAGAGAATCCCTTGTCACACTCAGAGCAGGTGAATGGTCTCTCCCCACTGTGAACTCGCTGGTGTCTCAGCAGGTCGGATGATCGAATGAATCCCTTCCCACACACAGAGCATGTGTACCATTTCTCCCCACTGTGAACGGGTCCTTCTGCTTCCATGGTCAAAAGCTGATGATATTCCAGTCCCGATGTACCGAGTGACTCTGTCAGATCTTGAGGTGATGTTTGGTTTGAGCTTCCAGTCTACAAATCCTCCCCTTTTAACACCCTGTAAAGTGAATTTCAAACAGGAAAAGTGAGTGTGAGAGAGAACCCACAAAAACACAAAGGCAGGTTGTGAAATTGAGCTGAATGAGTCTGTGTGGGGCCGGCACGAGAAAAAAGTGACCATGAAAGCTGCCGGATTGTCGTAAAAACACATCTGGATCACTGCTGTCCTTCAGGGAAGGGAACCCACCTCCCTCGACAGACCCACATGGTAAATTGTTGGTCCCACTGGGCCCAGAAGTACTGGAGGAAAAACCCAGCAACTTCTCCCCCTCTCCATCCAGCTCAAATTGGTGTCACAAACAAACCCACACAGGAGGCCAGTGAGTGACTTCCACATCCAGCGCCCACCTGATACAGAGCGGCTGGGAATTGCTGGGCCTGCTGTATAAATGTAAGTTGTTGTTTTCCTGGTGTGGAGGAGGGGCTGGGCCCGGTGGCTCTGACTCGGGGCCCGAGAGCCGCGCCCGGCGACGCCCGGGGCCCGAGAGCCGCGCTCGGTGTTGCCCGGGGCCCGAGAGCCGCGCCCGGCGCCGCCCGGGGCCCGAGAGCCGCGCTCGGTGTTGCCCGGGGCCCGAGAGCCGCGCTCGGTGTTGCCCGGGGCCCGAGAGCCGCGCTCGGTGTTGCCCGGGGACCGAGAGCCGCGCTCGGTGTTGCCCGGGGACCGAGAGCCGCGCTCGGTGTTGCCCGGGGCCCGAGAGCCGCGCTCGGTGTTGCCCGGGGACTGAGAGCCACACTCGGTGTTGCCCGGGGACTGAGAGCCGCGCTCGGTGTTGCCCGGGGCCCGACAGCCGCACTCGGTGTTGCCCGGGGACTGAGAGCCACACTCGGTGTTGCTCGGGGACCGAGAGCCGCGCTCGGTGTTGCCCGGGGACTGAGAGCCACACTCGGTGTTGCCCGGGGACCGAGAGCCGCACTCGGTTAAAAAGGAGGCAGACAAAAAGCAGGAAACTATAGCCCAGTTACCCGAACATCTGTGATTGGGAAAATGTTGAAGAGTTCATTCTTAAAGAAGCATTAGCATGACATTTGGAAAAACATAATTCGGTCAGACAGAGTCAGCATGGATTTATGAAATGGAAGTTAAGTTTGACAAATTTGCTTGAATTCTTTGAGCATGTAACGAACATAGAAACATAGAAAAATAGGTGCAGGAGTAGGCCATTCGGCCCTTCGAGCCTGCACCACCATTCAATATCATGGCTGATCATTCCTTCAGTACCCCTTTCCTGCTTTCTCTCCATACCTCTTGATCCCCTAAACCGTAAGAGCCATATCTAACTCCCTCTTGAATATATCCAGTGAACTGGCATCAACAACTCTCTGCGGCAGGGAATTCCACAGGTTAACAACTCTCGAGTGAAGAAGTTTCTCCTCATCTCAGTCCTAAATGGCCGACCCCTTATCCTAAATGCAATGATTATTTTCATTTTCGGTGTTATTCAAAACAGGTGGAAATACACAGCAAATCAAAACTTTAAAAAATTAGAAGAAAATATGCAATAGTAGCCAACTAAATCAGTTCTCTTTTAGGCAATGGCATACGTCATCAAACTCCTTCGCTGCTTGTACCATGTTGAAAAAAATTCTGAAATGAAATATTTTTGTCCTCAAATATCAGTCTATTTTTAAACAGTTTGCGAAAGTTATAATTTTATCTCATCTCAAAATCACTAATCCATCATTCAGACCAGGCCTGGACATTTGGAAGAAATGCATTCTTTCTATTTTTGTCTTGTACAATACCAAACATTCAGGAATTCATTTTTCACAATTGTTTGGTCAGTTTCTGCTCAACACTGTCAGAGGTGCTTTCGATGAATTATGTTCCACTTCACATCATGGGCCAGGGTGGATAAAGTGGGTGTGGTGTATTTGGACTTCCAGAAGGCATTTGACAAGGTGCCACATAAAAGGTTACTGCACAAGATAAAAGTTCATGGATAGAGGATTGGCTAACTAACAGACAACAGAGAGTCTGGGTAAATGGTTCATTCTCGGGTTGGCAATCAGTAATGAGTGGGGTGCCGCAGGGATCAGTGCTGGGACCCCAACTATTTACAATCTATATTAACGACTTGGAAGAAGGGACCGAGGGGCCACTGTACAGCAAAATTCTAAAAGGACAAAGTGTGTTAAAAAAACAAGCCTGAAGGCTTTGTGTCTTAATGCAAGGAGTATCCATAATAAGGTGGATGAAATAACTGTGCAAATAGATGTTAACAGATATGATGTGATTGGGATTACAGAGACGTGGCTCCAGGATGATCAGGGCTGGGAACTCAACATCCATGGGTATGCAACATTCAGGAAGGATAGAATAAAAGGAAAAGGAGGTGGGGTAGCATTGCTGGTTAAAGAGGAGATTAATGCAACAGTTATGAAGGTCATCAGCTTGGATGATGTGAATCTATATGGGTAGAGCTGCAGAACACCAAAAGGCAAAAAACGTTAGTGGGTGTTGTGTACAGACATCCAAACAGTAGTAATAATGTTGGGGAGGGCATCAAACAGGAAATTAGGGGTGCATGCAATAAAGGTGCAGCAGTTATAATGGGTGACTTTAATATGCACAGAGATTGGGCTAACCAAACTGCAAGCAATAGTGGAGGAGGATTTCCTGGAGTGCATAAGGGATGGTTTTCTAGACCAATATGTCAAGGAACCAACTAGGGGGGAGGCCATCTTAGACTGGGTGTTATGTAATGAGAGAGGATTAATTAGGAATCTCGTTGTGCGAGGCCCCTTGGGGAAGAGTGACCATAATATGGTGGAATTCTACATTAGGATGGAGAATGAAACTGTTAATTCAGAGACCATGGTCCAGAACTTAAAGAAGGGTAACTTTGAAGGTATGAGGCGTGAATTGACTAGGATAGATTGGCGAATGATACTTAAGGGGTTGACTGTGGATGGGCAATGGCAGACATTTAGAGACCGCATGGATGAACTACAACAATTGTACATTCCTGTCTGGCGTAAAAAGAAAAAAAGGGATGGTGGCTCAACCGTGGCTATCAAGGGAAATCAGGGAAAGTATTAAAGCCAAGGAAGTGGCATACAAATTGGCCAGAAATAGCAGCGAACCCGGGGACTGGGAGAAATTTAGAACTCAGCAGAGGAGGACAAAGGGTTTGATTAGGGCAGGGAAAATGGAGTACGAGAAGAAGCTTGCAGGGAACATTAAGGCGGATTGCAAAAGTTTCTATAGATATGTAAAGAGATAAAGGTTAGTAGAGATAAAGGTTAGTAAAGACAAACGTAGGTTCCCTGCAGTCAGAATCAGGGGAAGTCATAACGGGGAACAAAGAAATGGTACACCAATTGAACAAGTACTTTGGTTCGGTATTCACTAAGGAGGATACAAACAACCTTCCGGATATAAAAGTGGTCGGAGGGTCTATTAAGGAGGAGGAACTGAGGGAAATCCTTATTAGTCGGGAAATTGTGTTGGGGAAATTGATGGGATTGAAGGCCGATAAATCCCCAGGGCCTGATGGACTGCATCCCAGAGTACTTAAGGAGGTGGCCCTGGAAATAGCAGAGGCATTGGCAGTCATTTTCCAACATTCCATAGACTCTGGATCAGTTCCTATCGAGTGGAGGGTCGCCAATGTAACACCACTTTTTAAAAAAGGAGGGAGAGAGAAAACAGTGAATTATAGAATGGTCAGCCTGACATCAGTAGTGGGTAAAATGATGGAATCAATTATTAAGGATGTCATAGCAGCGCATTTGGAAAGAGGTGACATGATAGGTCCAAGTCAGCATGGATTTGTGAAAGGGAAATCATGCTTGACAAATCTTCTGGAATTTTTTGAGGATGTTTCCAGTAGAGTGGACAAGGGAGAACCAGTTGATGTGGTATATTTGGACTTTCAGAAGGGTTTCGACAAGGTCCCACACAACAGATGAATGTGCAAAGGTAAAGCACAAGGGATTGGGGATAGTGTGCTGACATGGATTGAGAACTGGTTGTCAGACAGGAAGCAAAGAGTAGGAGTAAATGGGTACTTTTCAGAATGGTAGGCAGTGACTAGTGGGGTACTGCAAGGTTCTGTGCTGGGGCCCCAGCTGTTTACACTGTACATTAATGATTTAGAGGGGATTAAATGTAGTAACTCCAAATTTGCGGATGACACTAAGTGGGTGGCAGTGTGAGCTGCGAGGATGCTATGAGGCTGCAGAGCAACTTGGATATGTTTGGTGAGTGGGCAAATGCATGGCAGATGAAGTATAATGTGGATAAATGTGAGGTTATCCACTTTGGTGGTAAAAAGAGAGAGACAGACTATTAACTGAATGGTGACAGATTAGGAAAAGGGGCGGTGCAACGAGACCTGGGTGTCATGATACATCAGTCATTGAAGGTTGGCATGCAGGTACAGCAGGCGGTTAAGAAAGCAAATGGCTTGTTGGCCTTCATAGCAAGGGGATTTGAGTACAGGGGCAGGGAGGTGTTGCTACAGTTGTACAGGGCCTTGGTGAGGCCACACCTGGAGTATTGTGTACAGTTTTGGTCTCCTAACGTGAGGAAGGACATTCTTGCTATTGAGGGAGTGCAGCGAAGGTTCACCAGACTGATTCCCTGGATGGTGGGACTGACCTATTAAGAAAGACTGGATCAACTGGGCTTGTATTCACTGGAGTTCAGAAGAATGAGAGGGGACCTCATAGAAATGTTTAAAATTCTGATGGGTTCAGACAGGTTAGATGCAGGAAGATTGTTCCCGATGGTGGGGATGTCCAGAACCAGGGGTCACAGTCTAAGGATAAGGGGTAAGCCATTTAGGACTGAGATGAGGAGAAACTTCTTCACCCAGAGAGTGGTGAACCTGTGGAATTCTCTCCCACAGAAAGTTATTGAGGCCAGTTCACTAAATATATTCAAAAAGGAGTTAGATGAAGTCCTTACTACTAGGGGAATCAAGGGGTATGGCGAGAAAGCAGGAATGGGGTACTGAAGTTGCATGTTCAGCCATGAACTCATTGAATGGTGGTGCAGGCTAGAAGGGCCGAATGGCCTACTCCTGCACCTATTTTCTTTGTTTCTATGTAAGTAGCCAAGTTTGCTGATGATACAAAGATGGGAGGAAAAGCAATGTGTGAGGAGGACACAAAAAATCTGCCAAATGACACAGATCGGCTCAGTAAGTGGGCAATAATTTGGCAGATGGAGTATAATGTTGGAAAGTGTGAAGTGATGCACTATGGCTGAAAAAAAATCAAAGATCAAGTTATTATTTGAATGGAGAAAGATTGCAAAGTGCTGCAGTCCAACGGGACTTGGGGGTACTTGTGCATGAAACACAAAAGGTTAGAATGCAGGTACAGCACGTGATCAGGAAGGCCAATGCAATCTTTTCCTTTATTGCAAAGGGGCTGGAGTATAAAAGCAGGGAAGTCTTGCTGCATTTACACAGGGTATTGGTGAGGCCACACCTGGAATACTGCATGCAGTTTTGGTTTCCATATTTATGAAAGGATATACTTGCTTTGCAGGAAGTTGAGAGAAGGTTCAGTTGGTTGATTCCAGAGATGAGGGGCTTGACTTCTGAGAAAATGTTGAGGAGGTTGGGCCTCTACTCATTGAATTCAGAAGAATGAATGAAAGGTGATTTCTCGAAACGTATAAGATTATGAGGGGGCTTGACAGCGTAGTCGCAGAGAGGATGTTTTCACTGATAGGGGAGACTAGAACTAGGGGGGCATAAACTTAGAATAAGGGCCCCCCCATTTAAAACTGAGAGGAGGAGGAATTTTTTTCTCAGAGGGTTATAAACCATTGGAATTCGCTGCCTCAGAGAGCTGTAGAAGCTGGGACATTGAATATATTTAAGACAGAGATAGACAGTGTCTTAACCGATAAGGGAAGAAGGGGTTATGGGGAGCGGGCAGGGAAGTTGTCCTGAGTCCATGATCGGATCAGCCATGATCGTATTAAATGGCGGAGCAGGCTCGAGGGGCCGTATGGCCTACTCCTGCTCCTATTTC
This sequence comes from Pristiophorus japonicus, assembly GCF_044704955.1. Lineage (NCBI taxonomy): Eukaryota > Metazoa > Chordata > Chondrichthyes > Pristiophoridae > Pristiophorus > Pristiophorus japonicus. The sequence goes on from NW_027252461.1 coordinate 794,525, forward strand.
TTATGTTCTTATTTTCTTATATAGTGGGTGTCTGGTATGGGAGTGTGGATTTGACTCTATCTGGCCACCTCTGGTATGTGGATGAGGGTTTTACTCTATGTTAGTTTCTGATACGAGAGGTGGATTTTATCCTGTACATGTCAATTTCTGGTCATTGCCTGTGGGTTTCATTCTGTATCAAAAAGGGCCACATTACAACATAATCCTAAAAGGACAAAGTGTGTTAAAAAAACAAGCCTGAAGGCTCTGAGTCTCAAAGCGAGAAGCATTTGTAATAAGGTGGATGAATTAACTGCGCAGATAGCTGTTAACGGATATGATGTCATTGGGATTACAGAGACATGGCTTCAGAGTAACCAAAGCTGGGAACATAACATCCAGGGGTATTCAATATTCAGGAAGAATAGCCAGAAAGGAAAAGGAGGTGGGGTAGCGTTAGTGGTTAAAGAGGAGGTTAATGCAATAGTAAGGAAGGACATTGGCTGGGATAATGTGGAATCTATATGGGTAGAGCTGCGAAACATCAAAGGGCAAAAAATGTTAGTTGGGGTTATGTACAAACCACCAAACAGTAGCAGGGAGGTTGGGGATTGCATCAAACAGGAAATTAAGGACGCGTGCAATAAGGGTACAGCAGTTATCATGGGTGACTTTAACCTACATATTGATTGGGCTAACCAAACTTGTAGCAATACTGTGGTGGAAAATTTCCTAGAGTGTATAAGGGATGGTTTTCTAGACCAATATGTCGAGGAACCTATGAGAGAGCAGGCCATCCTAGACTGGGTTTTGTGTAACGAGAGAGGACTAATTAGCAATCTGGTCTTGCATGGCTCCTTGGGGAAGAGTGACCATAATATGGTAGAATTCTTCATTAAGATGGAGAGCAACCCAGTTAACTCAGAGACTAGGGTCCGGAACTTAAAGGAAACTTCGATGGTATGAGACATGATTTGGATAGGATAAACTGGCGAATGAAACTTAAAGGGTTGACGGTGGATAGGCAATGGCAGACATTTAAAGATCACATGGATGAATTACAACTATTGTACATCCCTGTCTGGCGTAAAAAATAAAACAGGAACGGTGGCTCAACTGTGGCTAACAAGGGAAATTAGGGACAGTGTTAAATCCAAGGAAGAGGCATAGAAATTGGCCTGAAAAAGCAGCAAACCTGAGGACTGGGAGAAATTTAGAATTCAGCAGAGGAGGACTAAGGGTGTAATTAGGAGGGGGAAAATAGAATATGGGAGTAAGCTTGCAGGGAACATAAAAACTGACTGCAAAAGCTTCTATAGATATGTGAAGAGAAAAAGATTAGTGAAGTCTAATGTAGGCCCCTTGCAGTCAGAATCAGGCGAATTCATAATGGGGAACAATGAAATGGCAGACCAACTGAACAAATACTTTGGTTCTGTCTTCAGTAAGGAAGACATGAATAACCTCCCAAAAATACTAGGGGACCGAGGGTCTAGCGGGAAGGAGGAACTGAGGGAAATCCTTATTAGTCAGGAAATGCTTGGAGGGAAACTGATGGGATTGAAGGCCAATAAATCGCCAGGGTCTGACAGTCTGCATCCCAGAGTAGTTAAAGAAGTGGCCCTAGAAATAATGGATGCATTGGTGGTCATTTTTCAAAATTCCATGGACTCTGGATCAGTTACTATGGATTGGAGGGTAGCAAATGTAACCCCACTTTTTAAAAAAGGAGAGAGAGAGAAAACAGGGAATTATAGACCGGTTTGCCTGACATCAGTGGTGGGGAAAATGCTGGAATCAATTAAAGATGTAATAGCAGAGCATTTGGAAAGCAGTGACAGGATCGGTCCAAGTCAGCATGGATTTATGAAAGGGAAATCATGCTTGACAAATCTTCTAGAGGTTTTTGAGGATGTAACTAGTAGAGTGGATAAGGGAGAACCAGTGGATTTGGTGTATTTGGAATTTCAAAAGGCTTTTGACAAGGTCCCACACCAGAGATTAGTGTGCAAAATTAAAGCACATGGTATTGGGGGTAAAGTACTGACGTGGAGGCAGAACTGGTTGGCAGACAGGACGCAAAGAGTGAGAATAAACAGATCCTTTTCAGAATGGCAGGCAGTGACTAGTGGGGTCCCACAAGGTTCAGTGCTGGGACCCCAGCTATTTACAATATATATTAATGATTTAGACGATGGAATTGAAAGTAATATCTCCAAGTTTGCAGATGACACTAAGCTGGGTGGCAGTGTGAGCTGTGAGGAGGATGCGAAGAGGCTGCAGGGTGAATTGGACAGGTTAGGTGAGTGAGCAATTGCATGGCAGATGCAGGAAAATGTGGATAAATGTGAGGTTATTCACTTTGGTGGCAAAAACAGGAAGGCAGATTATTACCTGAATGGTGACAGATTAGTAAAAGGGGAGGTTCAAAGATACCTGGGTGTCATGGTACATCAGTCACTGAAGGTAGGCATGCAGGTCCAGCAGGCAGTAAAGAAAGCAACTGGCATGCTGGCCTTCATAGCGAGAGGATTTGAGTGTAGGAGCAGGGAGGTGTTACTGCAGTTGTGCAGGGCCTTGGTGAGACCACACCTTGAGTATGATGTGCAGTTTTGTTCTCTTAATCTGAGCAAGGACGTACTTGCTATTAGGGGAGTGCAGTGAAGGTTCACCAGACTAATTTCCGGCATGGCAGGACTGACATATGAAGAAAGACTGGATCGGCTAGGCTTACACTCACTGGAATTTAGAAGAATGAGAGGGGATCTCATAGAAACATATAAAATTATGACAGGACTGGACAAGTTAGATGCAGGAAGAATGTTCCTGATGTTGGGAACGTCCAGAACCAGGGGTCACAGTCTAAGGATAAGGGGTAAGTCATGTCGGACTGAAATGAGGAGAAACTTTTTCACCCAGAGAGTGGTAAACCTGTGCAATTCTCTATCACAGAAAGTTGTGGAGTCCAGTTCGTTGGATATATTCAAGAGGGAGTTAGATGTGGCCCTGAGGGCTAACGGGATCAAGGGATAGGGAGAGAAAGCGGCAGCGGGGTACTGAAGTTGCATGATCAACCATGATTATATTGAATGGCGGTGCAGGCTCGAAGGGCCAAATGGCCTGCTCCTGCACCTATTTTCTATGTTTCTTTCCATTCTTGGTGTGTGATGTGTATTTTGCGCTGTATCTGTCCATCTGTTATGTGAATGTGAGCTCTACTCCATACCCGTCATTCTCCAGTATGTTAGTATTGTTTTACTGTGTACCACCAATTCCTGATCGAGTATTGGTTTTACTTTTTAACTGTCAATTTGTGTTATGGAGGTGAGTGTTTATGCTGAATCTGTTGGTCTCTGGTAAATGAGTCTGAGTTTTACTCTGTATCTATCTGTCTCTGCTATGAGTGTGGTCCTTTCTCTGTATCTCTCCATTTCTGTTATGGGAATCTGGGTTTTATTCTGTACCCGTCAAGTTCTGACATGTGATTGTGGGCCTCACTCTATAACTGCCAGTTTCTGCTTAATTGTGAGTGGACTTTCCTTTGTACCTGTCAGTTTCTGGAATGAAAGAGAGGTCTTTACCCTGTACCTGTCAATTACTGGCTCGTGAGTCTGGGCATGTCACTGTATGTTATGGGAATATGGATTGTAATATGTCAGCCTCTGATATGTGAGTGTGGGTTTTATACTGTATCACTCAGTCGCTCATATGAGAGTATGGGTTTTATACTGTATCACTCAGTCTCTGATATGCAAGTGTGTGTATTTTTCTGTAACTGTCAGGTTTTGTTGTGTGTTCAGGTATAATCTGTGCTTCTCAGTTTCTGCTATGTTCGACTGTACCTATTTGTTCCTGCTACTTGATTGTGTTTAAGAAAGTACCTGTCAGTTCCTGCTATGTGAGTGTGGAATTTACTCTGTATCAGCTAATCTCGAGTATGTGAACGTGAGAATTAATTTTACTTTTAACCTGTATTTCTCTGATATGTGAATAAAGATTTTGCCTTCTCTGTGTCATTTTTTCTGATGTGTGTGTGTGGGTTTTACTCTGCCCCGATCAGTTTCTGCGATGCAAGTAACAATTTTACTTACTGCCTTTCAGTTTTCTGACATGTGCACATGGGATTTACACTTTACCTGTCAATCTCTGGTATGCAAGTGGGGATTTTATTCTGTTACTGTCACTTTCATATATGTGGGTGTGTGTATCTGTCAGTCTATGCTACGGGAATGTGGGTTTTATTCTGCACCTGTCATCTTCTGGTATGTTATGGGGGGTTTAAATACTGAATCCGTCAGATTCTGAAACATGAATATGGCTTTTGCTCTGTAACCATTAGCTTCTGATATGCGAGTGTGGTTTATACATTCCATTGGACATTTTTTCTGATAGATGATTGTCTTTTATTCTCCACCTGCCAGTTTCTGGCAAGTGAGTGTGGGTGTTTAATGTACCTGTCAGTGTGATCTGTTTCAATGGTGAAACAGCATGTGATTCTGCTGCTCCATGTGGCTGTAAGATTCACAATGTAACTCTGCCACTTCGGATCACTGTGGGACTGACAGCTTCTGCTGTCTGTGACAATAGGATTGAGGCCAGTTCTGAGTCTCTGCGCTCTGTGAGTGATAATCTACTTACTGTGTGTGAGAAGGAGCTGCCTGCACTGTTCCTTGTGTTCTGGGTGGAGGAAAGCTCACATTTGTTCTGGCTGGTTGAAGAATTTTGCTCTGAGAATAATAATACGAGAACATTATTAGTTCTAAGAGATGGATGCGGGGGAGAACATGAGGGAGCGACAATGTATCTGTCAACCACCAGCAACATGGTTCTGGAGAACTCAGCTCACCGAAACAATATAACTGGTCTTTAAAATATCTTCTCCCACACTCCTGTCCTGGTGCCTGCAATAGATGCACTTTGTGAAACTCCCCACATCCTCACTGACAGGTGTGTTTCCACTGCTCACTGTCCAAGAACTACAGACACGGTGAGATTGGAACTGAATCAGGAACATTCACGACTGATTGGGGGAAAGAAAGCAGCAATGATTTGAAAGAGCGAGGTGGTTTACTTTCTCTGTTACCTTACATTGTCCACACACAGCCCGAGAATGGCCTTTCCCTTCCCCCACTCACACCATGTTCCGAAACTAGTTCCTGATCCACTCTGCCCCTTACACACAGCCCCCGAGGGAACTAAACCAGGAACGTTCACTCCTGGTTTGGAGAGAGAAAGCAGCAGATTGTAAACAGCAGATTCTGCCCATTCTGTCTCCCTTACCCTGGATACACGCTATCCACACACAGCCCGAGAATGGCCTCTCCCTTCCCCCACTCACACCACACACTGACACTGATTCTTGGTCCACTCTGCCTCTTACACACAGCCCCCCCCTCCCCCTGAACTCCCCCCGGACTCAATGCCGATCTCTGAGCCCATCTGCGGACACACTCCCAAAGCGCTGCGCTGCTGTAAGGAGGCTGCTGCTCGCTGCCTTACCCTGGGGCCGCGGTGCCTCCATTCCTGGCTGTTTTAAACCATCTTCTTCTGCTCACTGAGTGAATGGCGATCACAGGCAGGGCTGGGGGAGGGAAGGGCACATGTGCTCTTCTGCTCACTGGGAACGACACAGAGGGTGGGGCTGAACCGCGCATGCGCAGCTCTCTGCAATAATTCAATCTGTAAAAATCAAAGTGCACTTTTCCCAATTTACTTTTATCAGAATCTGAGCAAAGGAACTGGGCCTGGGGGGAAAGGACAGAGAATGATTAAAGCTGCAAGCCTTGTCCCTTGGAGATGCTCAATTTGGGATCATTCCATGCAGGGTGTTTCTCTCCATGAGCCCGTCTTCACAAAGCAATTCTGCAGAAACATCAGAGGGACGAGGGAGTGGGAGTGTTTGTTGGGACCGTGCCGGAGTTAATATCTGACAGAAACAGTCCAAGATTAGTTTAATTACAGTAAAACACTCAGTCACTGAGAGTAATACCAAAGTGGATAATCAAGGGGCTATAGTGAGGGAAAAACTTAATACAATAACGATTCATAATGAAGTAGTACTCGGTAAAATAATGGGACTAAAGGCAGACAAGTCACCTTGCCCTGATGGTTTACATCGTAGGATCTTAAGAGAAGTGGCTGCAGAGATAGTGGACACAGTAGTTGTAATCTACCAAAATTCCCTGGATTCTGGGGCGGTCCCAACAGATTGGAAAACCGAAAATGTAACGCCTATATTTAAAAAAGGAGGCAGACAAAAAACAGGAAACTAAAGACCAGTTAGCCTAACATCTGTCATTGGGAAAGTGCTGGAGACCATTATTAAGGAAGCAGTAGTGGGACATTTGGAAAAGCATGATTCAATCAAGCAGAGTCAGTATGGCTTCATGAAAGGGAAATCATGTTTGCCAAATTTGCTGGAGTTCTTTGAGGATATAATGAGCAGGATGGATAAGGCGGAACCAGTGGATGTGGTGTATTTAGATTCCCAGAAGGCATTTGATAAGGTGGGACATAAAAGGTTACTGCACAAGATAAAAGCTCACTGGGTTGGGGGCAGTATATTAGCATGGATAGAGGATAGGTTAACTAACAGAAAACAGAGAGTCGGGATAAATGGGTCTTTTTCTGGTTGGCAAATGGTGACTAGTGGGGTGCTGCAGGAATCGGTGCTAGGTCCTCAACTATTTAAAATCTATATTAATGACTTGGATAAAAGAACCAAGTGTAATATAGCCAAGTTTGCTGATGATACAAAGATAGGTGGGAAAGCAAATTGAGGACAAACAAAATTTGCAAAGGGATATAGACAGGAAAAATGAGTGGGCAAAAATTTGTCAGATGGAGTATAATATGGGAAAATGTGAGGTTATCCACGTTGGCAGAAATAACAGAAAAGCAAATTATAATTTAAAGGGAGAAAAATTGCAAAGTGCTACAGGACAGAGAGACCTGAGGGTGTTTGTGCATAAAACACAAAAAGTTAGTCTGCAGGTTCAGGAAGTAGTCAGGAAGGCAAATGTAATGTTGGCCTTTATTGTCAGGGGGATAGAATAAAAAGCAGAGAAGTCATGCTCCAAGTGTACAGGGTATTGGTGGGACCACACCTGGAACACTGTGTGTTTAAGCAGAGAAGTCCTGCTCCAAGTGTACAGGGTATTGGTGGGACCACACCTGGAACACTGTGTGTTTAAGCAGAGAAGTCCTGCTCCAAGTGTACAGGGTATTGGTGAGACCACACCTGGAATACTGTGTGTTTAAGCAGAGAAGTCCTGCTCCAAGTGTACAGGGTATTGGTGGGACCACACCTGGAATACTGTGTGTTTAAGGAAGGATATACTTACACTGGAGGCTGTTCAGAGGTTGATTCCGGCGAGGAGGGGGTTCTCTGATGAGGACAGGTTGAGAAGGTTGGGACGATACACTTTGGAGATCAGAACAATGAGAGAAATCCGAGGTGTGAGGATAAAATAACTCAGCTCTTACTTTACCAAGATGGCCGCGCATGCGCTTTGCTGCTCACTGAACCAAGATGGCGGAGGACTGACCCTGCCTTCCTGTACAAAGATGGCCGCCGTTACCCGGGGCCTGTGACCGGGAGAAAGCCTCGAGGCTGCAGCCGCCGATATTCCGGTTATTATTCCGGGCTTCCGGCGGGCACCAGGTGTTTCTGAAGCCTCCCCGGCTCCCCGCTGGTCCTTTACTCCCCTCCGCCCCGCGGAGTAGGAGCTGTTTGGCGGAACACATTTCACCACAGCCGCTCCGCCATTACACGCACCGCGCATGCTCCAAATACAGCCAGGTCTCGCGCCTGCGCACTGGGCCCCTGTAGTCTGGGCTCGGCACATTCTCCATCGCGGCGAATGCTGGGTAAATACCCAAGACCACTTTAGTTACTGGGACATGATTTCCTGGGCCCCCATTGGCCACTGAACATGTTCATTCTGGCCCTCAGTCATTGTTCCTGCTGCTCTGTATAACCCTGTCCCTGAGCTGGACAGTAATGTTCTGTCTCAGGATTGTTTCAAACACCGAGTGTCCAATATTGGATTTCTCCACAAAAATAGACTCATTAATGTTCCCGTCCCTTCCATTTTGGGCTTTTTCTTACTCTAGATTATTTCACTTCTCACGTAATTCATCTTTTCCCACATCAAATCCCAAACTTGTTTCATTTGAGTATCCGGCTTGTGGATGTCTCAGACTGAACCGGCGTGTCTCACTTTACACTCATTTAACGTTCCTTTCAACCAACCCTTGAAAGAACTATCTTGCGTAAGACTGTCAATCTGTTATTTTCTGTATTTAACGATTGTTGAATGTGGTTAATAGATCTCCACACATACTGCATGTGATCAACTTTGAAATGTTCTGACCTTTGAAATTGCCTTTGCTAATTTTGATGGGTTAGTTGATTACAATTACTTATTACTAACATACCCTGCAGTATTTCTTGCATCAAAATAATTGTTTAAATACTTCCTTTATCCGGTCTTTAGGTTCCCCACTGATCTCTGTTTCTTCTTGTGGGGGAATCTAGAACTAGGTGGCAAAGCCTGAGCATAATGGGGCGCCCATTTAAAATGGAAATGAAGAGGAATTTCTTCTCTTAGAGGGTCGTGAATCTTTGAAATTGTCTACCCTAAAGAACAGTGGAGTCTGGGTCATTGAAAATATTTAAGTTGCAGATAGCGTGCTTTTTGAAAGAGAGTGGAGTCAAGGTTTATGAGGAGATGGCAGGGAAGCGAAATTGAGGCCAAGATCAGATCAGCCAAGATGTTATTGAATGGCGGGGTGGGCTGAAGGGGCCAGATGGCTTCTGCTGCCCCTATTTCTTATATTCTTAGCGTTGGTTAGGGGCTGGGTTTAGATGTAAGTTTAGTGGTTGTGTTTTGTGGTTATTTGTTAAGATTGGGATTAGTGATTGGGATCGTCAATAGGATATTCGGCTTAGGATTTAATGATTAACTTAGAAAGCACTATTGGCAATATAGGTGTTATTGGACATGCTCTTTTCCATTTCATGTTTTTAACCTCACAGAGCCGAGTCACAAAACAGCCTCACAATGTGTTCATTCAAGGAACCATCGTTCCTGCACAAGCCTCGTTTCTTTCTGTCAACAACACATCGTAATCTCTACATTTCTCATGGAAAAATAAATTAGTGACATTAGATTTTGGTATTTTGGAACAATAACAGATGGATACAGTTGTTGCACTGGTTACATCGAATCATCAACCTGCCTGAAAAGGACTTCTGACAATAATCTGTCACCAGGCCTCACCAGTCACCGTCTGATTATTCCATCGTCTCTTCATTCATTACCCACCATTCCCCCTAAATAGAGCTGCTTTCACCGGCATGACCATTCTCCATACTGAGGCTATCTCATTACCAAGCAGAGCATAATCACTGGCACGGACTGTTTAGTCCGAATGGCTCATTTCTGTGTAATTCTATAATTTTGTAGTCTCATTGTAAGTGGTGCCTGGATTTGATGATTCATTGTAACTGGTCCCTGGATTTGGAGCCTCAGTGTAAGGGGTCGATGGATTTCATGCCTCAGTGCAAGTGGTCCCTCGATTTGATGCCTCAGTGCAAGTGGTCCCTGGATTTGGAGTCACAATGCATGAGGTTCCTGGATTTGGTGTCTTAATGTAAGTGGTCCCTGGATTTTGTCACGTATTCAACTATCATTGTAACCCATGTATAAGCTGACCTAAGTTGTACACCTTGAGAACATTGAACACAAGGCGGTGAACTTGTGGCAGACACTCCTAACCTGGACTTACAGGTATAAAAGGGAAAGCTCCACCCACCTTCATCGCTTGAGGTCTTGGTAATAAAGGTAACTGGTCACAGAGTGACCTTCTCTCAAATATGGGCCTCGTGTCCATTAATACTGTATAGTAAGTACATATCATTGGCGACGAGAAACTGGGATTTAAACCACGTGAGCATAGCCACTAGTACCACAGAAGAGAGGTACTGTGTCGGTGATGATTGGGACGACTTTATTGAGAGACTACAGCAAAGTTTTGTCATTAAGGAATGGTTGGGACAGGATTCGGCCGACAAACACAGAGCTCATCTCCTGATGGTTTGTGGATCCAGAACGTACTCCCTGATGAAGGCCCTTCTAGCACCAGAGAAGCCGGAGACAAGACATTCGAAGAGCTCAGTAAGTTCATCGGGGAACACCTTATACCTGCGAGCAGCATGCACAAAGCGAGACACCAGTTTTACATGAACTGGCGGTGAGAAGGGCAAAGCGTTCCTGACTTCATGCCAGATCTCCGACGACTGGCGAGCCTATGTAAGTGCACAGATGCAGGCAGAGCGGAGATGATGCGAGACTTTTTTATTGAGGGCATCGGGCGTGCTGGGGTTTTCAGGAAACTGATTGAGACCAAAGACTTGACCTTGGAAGCGGCGGCTCTGATAGCCCAGACTTTAACTCAGGGGAAGAAGAGACCAGAATGATGTATGACAAAAATCTTGGCTCAAATAGAAACATAGAAACATAGAAAATAGGTGCAGGAGTAGGCCATTCGGCCCTTCGAGCCTGCACCACCATTCAATAAGATCATGGCTGATCATTCACCTCAGTACCCCTTTCCTTCTTTCTCTCCATACCCCCTTGATCCCTTTAGCTGTAAGGGCCATATCTAACTCCCTCTTGAATATATCCAATGAACTGGCATCAACAACTCTCTGTGACAGGGAATTCTACAGGTTAACAACGCTGAGTGAAGAAGTTCCTCCTCGTCTCAGTCCTAAATGGCCTACCCCTTATCCTAAGACTATGTCCCCTGGTTCTGGACTCCCCCAACATCGGGACTTCTGGACTTCCTCAACATGGGGAACATTCTTCCCGCATCTAACCTGTCCATTCTCGTCAGAATGTTATACGTTTCTATGAGGTCCCCTCTCATCCTTCTAAACGCCAGTGAACAAAGGACCAGTTGATCCAATCTCTCCCCATATGACAGTCCAGCCATCCCTGGAACTAGTCTGGTGAACCTTCGCTGCACTCCCTCAATAGCAAGAACGTCCTTCCTGAGATTAGGAGACCAAAACTGAACACAATATTCCAGGTGAAGCCTCACTAAGGCCCTGTAGAACTGCAGTACATAAGAACATAAGAACTAGGAACAGGAGTAGGCCATCTAGCCCCTCGAGCCTGCTCCGCCATTCAACAAGATCATGGCTGATCTGGCCGTGGACTCAGCTCCACTTACCCGCCCGCTCCCCATAACCCTTAATTCCCATGTTTGTTAAAAATCTATCTATCTGTGATTTGAATACATTCAATGAGCTAGCCTCAACTGCTTCCTTGGGCAGATAATTCCACAGATTCACAACCCTCTGGGAGAAGAAATTCCTTCTCAACTCGGTTTTAAATTCGCTCCCCCGTATTTTGAGGCTGTGCCCCCTAGTTCTAGTCTCCCCGACCAGTGGAAACAACCTCTCTGCATCTATCTTGCCTATCCCTTTCATTATTTTAAATGTTTCTATAAGATCACCCTTCATCCTTCTGAACTCCAACGAGTAAAGACCCAGTCTACTCAATCTATCATCATAAGGTAACCAACCCCCTCATCTCCGGAATGCGGCAAATGACCAGGGAGTCTATTTTGTTAACGCACACACAGTTCTCTCGACAGACAAGGGCAATCGGACATGTCCCAGCATGCAGTAGAAACCAAAAGGGGAATTCAACAGAGAAAATGGCTAGCTGAATGGTTAATCATGCCATTGCAATGGACAATGCGGCCAGTAATGGGACAATCAACACCTGTTAATGGTGCACTTAAGGACAGTTACAGAGACAGTCAGAGACGATCGACTGGTAATGGACATTTTGTTTCCAACAACGGGTCCTCCAGCTCATGCTAGAGGTGTGGAGCCAAACACCCAACCAGAGCCTGCAGGTATCAGCAATATACCTGCAGAAACTGCAACGTCAGTGGTCATTTGGCGCGTATGTGCAGGAAGCCTGCAGCCAGGTTAATGTACGAGGACGGCAGGCCTGCTGTTAGCACTACAAGGCCAAATGAATACTGGGGAAAATCACTGGAAGCTGAAGTTCAGCGAGTTCATGTGGAGCACATATACAGTTCATATACCAGGACGCTACCAATAATGATGAAAGTGCTCCTCAATGGCATCCCATTATTAATGGAGCTAGACACGAGGGCCAGCCAATCCTTGATGAATATCAACCAGTTTGAAAGATTGTGGGTGTCCAAGGCCAGGAGGCCAAAATTATTGCCGATTGATGCACAGCTACGGACATATACAAAGGAGATAATTCCGGTGCTAGATTCGGAGAACAGGTTGCCACACTGGATTGTCCTGGGGGACGGTCCCACACTACTGGGGAGGAGTTGGCTTGCTGTCATGAACTGGAAATGGGGCGATGTCAATGCATTCCTTCTTTGGAACAAGTAACATGCTCACAGGTCCTGGACAAATTTGACTCATTATTTCAATCCGGCATCAGCACTTTCATGGGGGCCAAGGTAGTGATTCACATAAACCCAGACGCCAGGCCAGTACACCACAAGACCAGAGCGGTGCCGTACGTGATGCAGGAAAAAATAGAATGCGAATTGGACCGCCTGCTGAGGGAAGGCATCATCTTGCCATTTGAATTCAGTGACTGGGCGAGCCCGATCGTGCCGGTGCACAAGGCGGATGGGTTGGTCAGGATATGTGGCGCTTACAAGGCCACCATCAATCGGGTGTCACTCCAACACCAGTACCCACTACCGAGAGTGGAGGACCTCATTGTGACACTATCCGCTGGCAAACTTTTTTCAAAATTGGACCTGACCTCAGCTCACATGACCCGGGAACTGGCGAGTGAGTCGAAAAGCCTGACCACCATCACGACACACAAGGGGTTGTTTGAGTTTAACAGATGTCCGTTCGGGATTCGTTCAGCCGCCGTGACCTTTCAGCAAAATATGGAAAGCCTCCTCAAGTCGATTCCAAGGACGGTGGTTTTTGAGGACGACATCCTCATCATGGATCGCGATGCTGAAGAACACCTCCATGAACTGGATGAGGTGCTACGCAGACAGGACCGGGTAGGTCTGCGACTGAAAAAGGCAAAGTGCATCTTCTGAGCTCAAGAGGTAGAATTCCTGGGGATGAGGGTAGCAGCTGACGGGATCAGACCTGCTGTGTCCAAAACGGAAGCGATCCGGAGAGCACCCAGACCCCGTAACACGATGGAGCTGCATTCATTCCTGGGGCTCCTGAAATATTTTGGTAACTTTCTTCCCAAATTGAGCATACTGTTAGAGCGCCTGCACATGCTCCCATTCAAAGGTCGCGATTGGGTCTGGGGGAACAGCCAGGAAAGGGCTTTTGATAGAGCACGCAACTTGTTATGCTCCAACAAACTGTTAATATTACATGACCCATGTAAGAAACTTGTTCTAACGTGCGATGCGTCGTCCGATGGGGTCGGGTGTGTTTTGCAGCATGTGAATGCCAATGGTCAGTTACAGCCGGTAGCTTATGCCTCCAGAAGTCTGTCCCAGGCAGAAAGGGGCTGCGGAATGGTAGAAAAGGAAGTGCTAGCATGTGTATATGCAGTAAACAAAAATGCACCAGTACCTGTTTGGCTGGAAATTTGAGCTGGAGACAGATCACAAATGCCTAACGTCCCTTTTGGCCGACAACAAACCCATAAATGCGAATGCGTTGGCCCACATACAGAGGTGGGCACTTACGGTAGCCGCCTATGTATATATAATTCAGCACAGACCGGGCACTGAAAACTGCGCCGATGCACTCAGCAGGCTCCCACTAGCCACCACCGAGGGGGCAACTGAGCATCATGCTGAGATGGTCATGGCTATTGAAGCTTTCGAAAGCGAATGTTCACCTGTGACAGCCCGTCAGATTAAAGTCTGGACAAATAAAGACCCCCTACTGTCTTTAGTTAAGAAATGTGTCGTGAATGGGGACTGGGCAGCCACGTACAGGGCATGCCCTGAGGAATTTAAACCGTTTCATCGGCACAAGGATGAACTCTCGATTCAGGCCGATTGCCGACTATGGGAAAAGCGAGCAGTCATGTCCCAGAGGGGCAGAGAGGTGTTTATCAGTGAACTTCACAATGGGCATCCGGGCACTGTCATGATGAAGGCAATTGCCAGGTCACACATTTGGTGGACAGGGATAGATGCAGACCTGGAACTTTGTGTTCGCAGGTGCAACACGTGTGCTCAGCTGGTCAACGCACCCAGGGAAGCCGCCATTAGCCCCTGGTCCTGGCCCACCAAGCCATGGTAACGCATCCATGTGAACTACGCAGGTCCTTTCATGGGAAAACATTTTTTGGATGTAGTAGACGCCTACTCTAAATGGATTGATTGTGCCATTTTTAATTCAAGCACATCCTCTGCAACGGTAGAAAGTATACGGGCAATGTTCGCTGCCCATGATGTACCGGATGTCTTGGTAAGCTACAATGGCCCGTGCTTCACAAGCACTGAATTCCAGTACTTCATGGCAGGCAATGGAATCAACCATGTCAGAATGGCACCGTTCAAGCCGGCCTCAAACGGCCAGGCAGAACGAGCAGTGCAGATAATCAAACAGGGGATGCTCAGAATCCAAGGGGGTTCCCTACAAAGCCACTTATCACGCCTCCTGTAGGCCAATAGATCCCGGCCACACTCACTCACAGGGGTTCCACCCGCAGAGCTGCTAACGAAAAGGACGGTCAAAACACAGTTATCCCTTATACACCCTACTATGAAAGAAATTGTTGAGAGCAGGCGTCAGTCACAATGTGACTACCATGACAGGAATGCGAGGGCGCCATGTATTGATGTCAATACACTGTTTTTTTCCTTAATTACGCTGCAGGGCCCAAATGGCTTGCAGGCACTGTGATTGCCAAAGAGGGGAATTGGGGTTTTGGTAGTTAACTTACCAATGGACAAATCTGCCGTAAACTAGTGGATCAAACTAAAAGGAGGATCAGCAACCGCATAGAAGAAGCAGAGGAAGAACACGACGTAGAGTTTACTCCACCACAGGTGACCAAACATCGGAACCAAGTGGAGGAGAGCCCAGTCACTGTGGGCAGTCCGGACAGGCCTGAGGCATCGCAAACAGCAGACACTCAGACCAGCGCCCAACAACCGGAACCCCAACTCAGGCGCTCTACAAGGGAGTGTAAACCACCAGAGAGACTTAACCTGTGATCTCAATAAGACTTTGGGCGGAGGTGATGTCATGTATTCAACTATCATTGTCACCCATGTATAAGCTGACCGAAGTTGTACACCTTGAGAACATTGACCACAATGGGGTGAACTTGAGGGAGACACTCCTAACCTTGACTTTCAAGTATAAAAGGAGGAGCTCCACCCAACTTCATCACTTGAGGTATTGGTAAAAAAGGTAACTGGTCACAGAGTGACCTTCTCTCAAGTATGGGCCTCGTGTGCATTTATACAGTATCGTAAGGACATATCAGATTTGGTGTCACAATGTAACTGGTCCCTGGATTTGGTGTCACTATGTAAGGGAAGCCTGGATTTGTTGTCAACAGCACCTCGTCATTGGGACTGTGGACAACCCCGCAGAGCAGCAACGCATTCAGCACAGAATGATCCCACTAAAATCTATTCCCAATTAACACTACCTATATTAATTCACCAGAAACAGCCCCGTGCCTGCAAAGAACTGCAGCCTCGCATTTAGCTTCGGTGGAATACACAATACCAAACATTTTAATGAAAAAGGAAACCCATCATAGTTCAAGAAAGGCGATTATTGGGCAGTAAATACCCCTCACTCATACAACTCATTCACCTCTACTCTCCAACTCCCCCTCGCCAACTACTCTTTCGCCCCTACTCTCCAAACCCCTCACCCAACTCCTCTATCACCACATTTCTTTCAAACCCTCACCCCAACTCCTCTTTCACCCTTCTCTCCAAATCCCTCCCCCAACTCCTCTTTCACCCCGACAATTTCATATTCAACATCACTTACACAAGTCATCCACACTGGAGGTAAATCTGAGGAGCGTCTGTGCGATGGTGAGGTGATCACTGGACAATAAAGTGCAGAGACTGATGGGAGGCTGCTCATTACCCTCGGTGTAATTTAATCCCCTTACCACTGAATACTGCACACAGACGGTCACCTCGGTAACGGAATGGTCATTGTGACATCACTTTCTAAACAAGGGCACACAGGACAATGGGTCATCAATAAATGGTAAAGGGATTAAACACTCTGCAATTACATTGTAAATAATAGTAAATAAATGCTGAAAAATAACTGGCGAAGATAATAGCTTATCTCTGTGAAATTCACGAGCTAACAATAAGAATGATGTGATTAGTTTACACACACACACACTTCGACATATATATATAGCAAAGACTTTGTATGCACACTTTTCAGTTGTTGTACTTAAGCTGATGCAATATGTTTTATTAGGTCTTGCTGTGTCAGGATATAAAGATACCGCACGCTATTGCTCCTCCCGCTGCCTGGAGGAATGGAGCAGATATTTAAAGGGACAGGGACTCCCTTTTCTCTGCCTAGTTATACTTAAAAGAACAGTCCAGTTTATCTCGGAGTGTCGGTGGACTTCACAAGCCGAGCTCCGATTAACAGTCGCTCTGATTGTAAAGCTGTTTATTTTCAGTGACTTGAGCCTTTCTATAATGCCTCAATTGTTTTTGATGATCCATTTGAATTGCTTTTCTAACTTGAAAGGATTTAAGAATTGTGCATTGTGACGAAGGATTTGTTTAAAGGTGGATTTAAATTTGTTTGAAAATATTCTTTCTAACCCTCCCCCAACCCCACAAATTTTAGAACACTCTGCAATACTGACTGGGAAGGTCCCAAGTTCGGTCCTTGATCTGGGCTATTAGTTGTTCTCAGTCAAGGCAGCAATTCAGGGGTTCTAATTGTCCTCACTATCACTGGTCTAAATATAAGTAAAAATTATCCAGTGCCCTTGCTCTTGATACCGATCCAGTGACATCAACTGGGAAGTGTGTGGATGTCACTTGAGGGCAGGATTGAACTCGGCTCTGATGCCTATCACAGTGGAAATTTATATCTTGTTCTTAAAGTAACAACTTTTGTAACCTCCATTTGCAGGGTATTAGAAGGGGAGGATCTGCAGCTTGGAAACTCAAACCAATCATCACGTCAGTATTTGAGGGAATCATCAGTTTCATCAGGATCACCTTATCATCAGTCTTTGGAAAAACACCAATCACAGCGAGGAGAAACAGAACATATGTTCTGTGTGTGGATGCACCTTCAATCAGTCGTCTAGCCTGTGAGACTCGTTTGCCCAGCTGACTCAACACTGTAAATGTGGGGACAGTGGGAATGGATGCAGTTGTGCGTCAGGTGAAAACACATCAGGGAGAGGCCGTTTACCAGCTGAGTGTGGAAAGAGATGCAGTCGCTTATCTCAACACCTGCTGTAGGCACATGCTAAGTCCTGTCACTGAAAGTGATTAACAGACTGGATTTTGTGTTCAGTGATCTCGGGCGTGTTCGCTATCCCTAACCTGGACACCAAGGCAAAGAGAGGCATTCTGGAAGGTGTGGGGAACTGGAACTTGTCTCTGAGAGTAATCAAAGGCTTGAGAACGGAAACAATCGAGAGTTAGAAAAGAGAAAAGGCCCCAAATGGAGCAGTCGGAAACAGGACATCAATAGTCGCCTCATATCATAGAGCTATCAAATATTGACACATTGTGTAATTTGAAATATCCAAATATTAAACTCCAGCCCAGTTTTCAGAATGATTAACATCAGCAGAAACAAATCCCAACTGACAGAACGAACACGATTCATTCAGAATGTGATTAACGGCAGTAATAACAGTAGAACCCGACCCCTGCAGTCACTTGAAAACTCGCAATTCAGATAACTGAATGAATCTCTTCCCACACTTCCCCCGTGTGAACTCGCTGGAGTTTCAGCAGATGATGGAGTGAAACCCTACCCACACACTGAGCAGGTGAACGGCCTCTTCCCGGTGTGACTGTGACAATGAATTTCTACATCAGACGGGGAGCTGAATCTCTCCCCGCAGTCTCCACATTCCCACGGTTTCTCCATGGTGTGGGTGTCCTTGTGTCTCTCCAGTTTGGACGATCAGTTGAAGATTCGTCCACACACACAACACGTGTAGCTTCTCTCTGCTGTGAATGTTGCGAAGTTCTTTCAGGCTGTGTAACTGGTTGAAGCTCTTTCAAGTGCACTGGAACAATCTCACTCAGATGTTTGTGTGTCGTGGTGCTTTCCCACATGTTTGAAATATTTTCCCACAGAGAGAAGAGACAAACATTCCTGCTTCAACATTCAAAGGCCGAGGAAGTTGATCATTTCCACCTTACATGGTTGGGTTCAGACCTGCACCAGCTGTGTGCAAAGTGAGAATAAAATCAATGAGATGCTGATTTTCTCTGCTGGCCACTGGGTCTTTTGTGCTGGCCCAATAGGGTGAGCCTGTATTGCCCGCGAGGGTGAGATTGTGCTGGCCCAACAGTGTGAGCCTGTGCTGGCCAAATATGGTGAGGCTGTGCTGCCCGATAGGGTTAGTCTGAGCTGGCCCAACAGTGTGAGCCTCTGCTGCCCGATAGTGTGAACCTGTGCTGGCCCAATAGTGTGAGACTGTGCTGGGCCGATAGGGTGAGACTGTGATGGCCCGACAGGATGAGCCTGTGCTGGTCCAATATTGCGAGACTGTGCTCGCCCGATAGTGTGAATCTGTGCTGGCCCGATAGTGTGAATCTGTGCTGGCCCGATAGTGCGAGCCTGGATTGGCTCGATAGGGTGAGGCCGGGCTAGCCAATAGGTTGAGCCTGTGCTGGCTCAATGGGGTGAGCCTGGGCTTACCCGAGAGGGTGAGGCCGGGTTGCCCCAATAGGGTGTATCAGTTCTGGCCCAATAGGGTGCGATGTCTGCTGTATAGCGTGCACATCTCTGAGCCATACAGAGGGGGTGTATTACACAGCCCTGCAGACCATGTGCTTGCTGAAAGCTTTGAACTTAAATTGCTGGAGAAATTCCATCAACGATGTCTTCACAAGATCCTGCAAATCCCCTGGGAGGGCAGATGCACCAACGTTAGCGTCCTTGACCAGGCCAACAGTATTGAAGCACTGACCACACTCGACCAGGTCCGCAGGACGGGCCGCATTGTTCACAAGCCTGACACAAAACTCCCAAAGCAAATGCTCTAGTCGGAACTCCGACATGGCATGCGATCCTAAAGATGGGCAGAGGATGCGTTTCAAGGACCCTCAAAGCCTGTCTGATAAAGTGCAACATCCCCACCGGCACCTGGGAGTTCCTGGCCAAAGACCACCCTAAGTGGAGGAAGTGCATCCGGGAGGGCATTGTGCATCTCGAGTCTCATCGCAGAGAGCATACCGAAATATAGCACAGGCAACGGAAGGAGCGTGCAGCAAACCAGTCCCACACACTCTTTCCTTCAACCTCCGTCTATCCCAACTGGGACAGAGACTGTAATTCCCGTATTGGACTGTTCAGTCACCTGAGAACTCACTTTTAGAGTTGGATCAAGACATCCTCGATTTCGAGCGACTGCCTATGATGATGATGAATAGGGTGAGCTTTGGATGGCCCAAAAGGGTGAGGCTGTGCTGGCCCAATAGTGTGAGCATGGGATGGCCCAATAGGGTGAGCCAGGGTTGGACCAATAGGATGAGCCCAGGCCCAGGATCACCAGACAACAATCAGACAGCAAGGCTCTCTTTCTGGGGCCATTGACCTGGGCACAAACATGTGATCAATCAAACTGACATACACCCTGAAGCACCGCCCACACGTTGTCCCTGCACAAAGGACCGCACATGCGCCGTGAGACCCGCCCTGACCAAGATGGCGGCCGCTGAGCCAGCTCCCCGCCCGGGAAAAAGTTACCACCAAGAAAGTAATCAAGAAAACATCACCGAAGGGAGGCAAGGAGCGCAGAAGGTGGAGGAAGGAGAGTTACTCCATCTACATCTACAAAGTTCACCCCGACACCGGCATCTCCTCCAAGGCCATGGACATCATGAACTCGGTTGTGAACGATATTTTGGAGCCCATCGCGGGTGAGGCTTCCCGCCTGGTCCATTACAACAAGCGCCGCACCATCAGCTCCCGGGAGATCCAGACCACCGTGCGCCTGCTGCTGCCCGGGGAGCTGATCAAGCACGCCGTGTCGGAAGTGACAAAGGTGGTGACCAAGTACACCAGCTCCAAGTAAAACTGCACGCTGTCCTGAGAGATCAAACCCAAACACAACGGCTCTTTTAAGCGCCACCCACAACCTCTCTGAAAGAGCTGCGCAAACCCATCTCCCTTTAGACTCAATTTACTGTAATTATTTCCTGAACAAGTATGTGGGGACCTTTGCAGTTCAAACTGTAGATTTAGTTTTAATTTCTCAGATAACTGATTTTACTGTCCGGTTCTTCCTTTTCCCGCCCTAAGCTACAAACACGGTCCCTGGTCGCCCTTTTCCTTTGCTCTCAGACCCGTTCATTTACAGCGCCTGCCAAAGAATTAGAAACTTGTTTTCGGGTGATACTCAGACTTTAGCCACCTCGTTCTCTCTCACGCCTTCTTCAATTCAAAAGAACATTCTACTTAGGAGTCAATCAGTTTATTAACCTTCGAGTCCGAGTGTAACAACCCAGAATGGGAGTTCTTACAGAGACTAGAACCGGGGCAGTTTGAACACTCTGTCCCTCTTCCCTTTTCACAGAAGGATTCCCAGTTCTGGTCTCACTGCTGCCTGTGCGGCTGATCGATCGATAATCTATGTAATCCAACTTTTACAAAGATTGAGTGGATTGTGTCCCGTTACAGAATAAGTGGGGAGTGATTCCCTCCCATTACATATAGTTTGAAACTGAACCCAAATTTAATCCTGATTGTAACAGCCTGGAATTTGCAAGTGAAATGTGGATTAAGACAAAGGGAAACAAAAAAGTGTTTGGAAATATGTGGCTAATGGGGAAGTTACTAATATAATCCGCAATTTTAACAATTATTGGCGGGATTTTTGAATTTCTAAATCCTTCGAAGATTGACTGTTCAGAACAGTCATTTCCGCCCAGGTTTCTTTGGTGGGCTAAGCAGGCTGCGATTGGTCATCCGAAAGGACCAATGAAATTAAACACGGAGCGACCAATCACAAGTTAGCTCCCTGCATTCCTCCAGAAGGTAAAAGGCAGATGTGGGAGGAGTTTCTCATTCTTTCCATGATAGTGTAGATTGTGGAAATGTCTAGAAGAGGAAAAACCGGCGGTAAAGCTCGGGCCAAGGCCAAGTCCCGCTCCTCCCGGGCCGGACTGCAGTTCCCTGTGGGCCGTGTTCACAGGCTCCTGCGGAAGGGGAACTACGCTGAGCGTGTGGGTGCCGGAGCCCCGGTCTACATGGCTGCTGTGCTCGAGTATCTGACCGGCTGAAATCCTGGAGCTGGCCGGCAAACCGGCCCGCGACAACAAGAAGAACCGCACCAGCCCCAGACACCTGCAGCTGGCCATCCGCAACGACCAGGAGCTCAACAAGCTGCAGGGAAAGGTGGCCATCGCTCAGGGTGGGGTGCTGCCTAATATATAGGCTGTGCTGCTGCCCAAGAAAACCACCAGTGTGTCCAAGAGCAAGTAAAGCGGACAGGATTTAATCTAATATACCAAAGGCTCTTTTCCGAGCCACCCACAGTATCAATGTAAGGGCAGGTTAATGCTCTCTGGATCACAATTGTCCCAGATCTAAATTAACTTTGAATCACTGCAATTAAGCGGTTAGTTTCCTGATCAGAAATGACCCTCAGACATTGTCGGTTCTAAACTGGTCACTGCTGAGAGACAGTGCAACAGGTTTGCTGTTATAAAATCCTGCTGTAAGGTACCATAAATCATTTCTGGCCTGCGAGGCGGTAAACTTACCCCGATTGCGATGGCCGGGTTGGTCTGCGACTGAAAAAGGTGAAGTGCATCTTCATAGCTCCAGAGGTAGAATTCATGCGGATGAGGGTTGCAGCAGACGGGATCAGACCTACTGTGTCCAAAACGGAAGCGATCCAGAGAGCACCCAGACCGCGTAACACGACGGAGTTGCATTCATTACTGGGGCTCCTGAATTATTTTGCTCAATTTCTTCCCAAGTTGAGCACGCTGTTAGAGCTGCTACACGTGTTCCTGCACAAAGGTCGTAAATGGTTCTGGGGGGACAGCCAGGAAAGGGCTTCTGATAGAGCACAAAATTTGTTGTGCTCCAACAATCTGTTAACGCTATATGACCCATGTAAGAAACTTGTTTTAACATGCGATGCATCGTCCTATGTGGCCAGGTGTGTGTTGCAGCATGTGAATGCCAATGGTCAGTTTCAGCCAGTAGCTTATGCCTCCAGATGTCTGTCCCAGGCAGAACGGGGCTTCGGGATGGTAGAGAAGTAAGCGCTTGCATGGATATATGCTGTAAAAAAAATGCACCAGTAACTGTTTCGCAGGAAGTGTGAGCTGGAGACAGATCACAAACCCCGAACATCCCTTTTGGCCGACAACAAGGCTATAAATGCAAATGCATTGACCCCATACAGACGGGCCACTCACGTTAGCCGCCTATGACTACACAATTCATCACAGACCGGGCACTGAAAACTGCACCGATGCACTCAGCAGGCTCCCACTAGCCACCACCGAGGGGCCAACTGAGCATGCTGCTGAGATGGTCATGGCTGTTGAAGTTTTCGAAAGCGAACGTTCACCTGTGACAGCCCGTCAGATCAAAATCTGGAAAAATAGAGACCCACTACTGTCTTTAGTGAAGAAATGTGTCCTAAATGGGGACTGGGTAGCCACGTACGGGACATTCCCTGAGGAATTCAAACCATTTCACAGACGCAAAGATGAACTCTCGATTCAGGCCGATTGCCTACTATGGGGAAACCGTGTAGTCATGCCCCAGATGGGCAGAGAGATGTTCAACAGAGAACTCCACAATGAGCACCCGGGCATTGTCATGATGAAGGCAATTGCCAGGTCACACGTTTGCTGGCCAGGGATAGATGCCGACCTGGAATTTTGTGTTCACAGATGCAACACGTATTCCCAGCTGGGCAATGCGCCCAGGTAAGTTTCCCCTTAGCCCCTGGTCCTGGTCCGCGAACCATGGTCATGTATCCATGTGGATTACGCAAGTCCTTTCATGAGAAAAAATGTTTTTGGTTGCAGTAGACACCTACTTCAAATGGATCGATGTGACATTCTCAATTCAAGCACATCCTCCGCCAAGGTAGAAAGTCAATGTGCAATGTTCGCTGCCCATGGTCGACCGGACGCCTTGGTCAGCGACAATGGCCCGTGCTTTACAAACATTGACTTCCAGGACTTCATGGCAGGAAATGGTATCAACCATGTCAGAACGGCACCGTTCAAGCCGGCCTCAAATGGTCAGGTGGAACGAGCAGTGCAGATAATCAAACAGTGGATGCTCAGAATCCAAAGGGGTTCCCTACAAAGCCGCTTATCATGCCTCCTGTTGTCCAATTGATCCCGACCACACTCGCTCACAGGGGTTCCACCCGCAGAGCTGCTAATGAAAAGGACACTCAAAACCAGGTGATCCATTATACGCCACACCATGAAAGAAATTGTTGAGAGCAGGCGCCAGTCACAATGTGACTACCATGACGGGAATGCGAGGGCGCGATGTATTGATGTCAATGACTCTGCCTTTGTCCTCAACTACGCTGCAGGGCTTAAATAACTTGCAGGCACTGTGATTGCCCAAAGAGGGAAATAGGATTCTGATAGTTCAACTTAACAATGGACAAATCTGCCGCAAACACGTGGATTAAACAAAAAGGGGGTTCAGCAACCCCATAGAAGAAGCAGAGGAAGAACACGATATAGAGTTCACTCCTCCATAGGTAACCGAACTTCGGAATCAAGCGGAGGAGAGCCCAGTTACTGTGGGCAGTCCAGGCAGACGTGAGGCACCGCAAACAGCAGACACTCAGGCCAACGCCCAACAACTGGATCCCCAACTCAGGCGCTCTACTAGGGAGCGTAAACCACCAGAGAGACTTAACCTGTGATCTCAATAAGACTTTGGTGAAAGGTGATGTCATGCATTCAACTGTCAGTGTAACCCATGTATAAACTGACCTAATTTGGACACCGTGAGAACATTGACCAGAAGGGGGTGAACTTGTTGGAGACATTCCTAACCTGGACTTTCAGGTATAAAAGGGGAAGCTCCACTCACCTTCATCACTTCAGTGCTGGCTAATAATTGTTACTGGCCACAGAGTGACCTTCTCTCAAGTATGGGCCTCCTGTACATTTATTCTGTATAGTAAGGACATATTAGACAGAGGGTTCAAACTGCCCTGGTTATGGTCTATATAAGAACTCCCATTCTGCATTGTTACACTGCGGGGAGTGTCGGGTTAATAAACGGACTGACGCAATAGGAATTGAAAAATAGATTTGATAAGTACTTACGAGAGAGAATGTGTGACTGAAATCTGAGTCTCAGCCCCTAAACATGCTTTTAATTCGGCAGGCGGTGCATATGAACAGGTCTGAGAGTGAAGCTGCTTATCTGAGAATTCAAAACTAAATCTACAGCTGGAAACCAAAGGTTCTCACACACTTGTTCAGGAAATAATTAGTGCTTTAAGTTTAAAGGGAGATGCGTTTGTGCAGCTCTTTCAGAGAAATTGTGGGTGGCTCTTAAAAGATCCGTTGTGTTTGGCTTTGATCTCTCAGGACAGCGTGCAGTTTTATTTGGAGCTGGTATACTTGGGCACCGCCTTTGTCCCTTCCGACACGGCGTGATTGGCCAGCTCCCCGGGCAGCAGCAGGCGCACGGTGGTCTGGATCTCCCGGGAGCTGATGGTGCGGCGCTTGTTGTAATGGGCCAGGCGGGAAGCCTCACCTGCGATGCACTCCAAAATATCGTTCACAACCGAGTTCATGATGTCCATGGTCTTGGAGGAGATGCCGGTGTCGGGGTGAACCAGCTTCATCACTTTGTAGATGTAAATGGAGTAACTCTCCTTCCTCGACTTTCTGCGCTTCTTGCTGCTCTACGGTGGTGTTTTAGTGACCGTTTTCTTGGCGCCTTTCTTGGCAGTATCGAATAAGAACATAAGAATATAAGAATTAGGAACAGGAGTAGGCCTTCTAGCCCCTCGAGCCTGCTCCACCATTCAACACGATCATGGCTGATCTGGCCGTGGACTCAGCTCCACTTACCCCCCGCTCCCCGTAACCCTTAATTCCCTTATTGGTTAAAAATCTATCTATCTGTGACTTGAATACATTCAATGAGCTAGCCTCAACTGTTTCCTTGGGCAGATAATTTCACAGATTCACAACCGTCTGGGAGAAGAAATTCCTTCTCAACTCGGTTTTAATTTGGCTCCCCCGTATTTAGATGCTGTGACCCCTAGTTCTCGTCTCCCAGACCAGTGGAAACAACCTCTCTGCCTCTATCTTGTCTATCCCTTTCATTATTTTAAATGTTTCTATAAGATCACCCCTCATCCTTCTGAACTCCAACGAGTAAAACTGTTTCCCCCGGTGGTGGGAGAGTGCTCAGCGGCCGCCATATTGGTCAGGGCGGTCACACGGCGCATGCACGGTCCTTTGTGCAGGGACAAAGGGTGGGCGGTGCTTCAGGATTTCTGTCTTTTTGATTGGTCACATGTTTATGTCCAGCTCAGTGGCTCCTGAAAGGGAGCCTTGTTGTTCTGATAGTTGTCTGGTGACCCTGGGCAGCACGCCTCACCCTATTGTGTCAGACCAGCCCAAGCTAACCCTATTGGGCCAGCCCAGGCTCACCCTGATGGGCCAACACAGTCTCATCTCCTTGGGTCAGCCCGGGCTCACACTATTGGGCCAGACCGGGCTCACCCTATTGGGTCACCCAGGCACATCCTATTGGGCCAGTCCGGGTTCACCCTATTGGGCCAGCACAAAAGGCCCAGTGATCAACAGAGAAAATCAGCAGCTCATTTAGTTTATTCTCACTTTGCGTACTTACCCAACCATGTAAACTGGAAATGATGAATACCATCTGCCTTTGAATGTGGAAGGAGAAACATTTTTCAGTTCTGTCTGTGGAAAAATATTTCAAACATCAGTGTGACTTTAAAAGCACCGAGACACACATACCCTGTCCGAGTGAAAATGTTCCAGTGCACTGACTGTGGAAAGAGCTTCAACCAGTTACACAGCCTGAAAAACATCGCACCATTCACAGCGAAGAGAAGCTACACGTGTTCTGTGTGTGGACCAAACTTCAACTTATCGTCCAACCTGGAGAGACACAATGACACCTGCTCCATGGAGAAATCATGGAAATGTGGAGACTGTGGGAAGGGATTCAGTTCCCCGTCTGATCTAGAAATCCATCATCACAGTCACACTGGGGAGAGACCATTCACCTGCTCTGTGTGTGGCCAAGGTTTCACTCAGTCATCTGATCTGCTGAAACTCCAGCGAGTTCACACTGGGGAAGTGTGGGAAGGGAGTTACTCAGTCATTTGAATTGCGAGTTCGCAAGTGACTGCAGGGGTTGGGTTCTACTGTTAGTACTGCTGTTAATCACATCCTGACTGAATCGTGTTCATTCTGTGAGTTGGGAATTGTTTCTGCTGATGTTAATCACCCATAAAACTGGGCTGGAGTTCAATATTTTGATATTTCAAATAACACAGTGTGTCGATACTTGATGTCTCCATGATAAGAGTTGACAAATTGATGTCTTGTTATCGAAAGCTTCATTTTGCGCCTTTACTCCTTTCTGACTCTAGATTGTATCAGTTCTCAGACCTTTGGTTTCTCTCAGGACAAGTCACAGTTCCCCATACCGTCCAGAATGTCTTGATGTCCAGGGTAGGGGTAGCTAACACGCCCAGGATCATTAAACACAAAATCCAGTCTGTTAATCACTTACAGATACTGGAATTTTCATGTGTCCACAGCATCTCTCTCACCTTCAATGTGTGAATAGAGTATCACCCCTGGAAAGCTGGTTTCAATTTAGATTTGAATCCACTCAGTAAATGTATTTTTCTTTAAATATCTACCAGTAAACCGTTCACTTCAACTAATTGGCAAAGGTTTACAGTCAACTAGATGGACAAGTAAAAACATCGCGGCCCAATAACACAGCTCGATATTCACAGGAGAAAGTCTGTTATCTAAGTCCTCAATTATCAGTTGGTGAGATGAGAGACTGAATCTCTTTCCACACTCAGCTGGTAAATGGCCTCTCCCTGACGTGTTTCCACCGAACGCACATCTGCATCCATTCCCACAGTCCCCACATTTACAGTGTTTAGTCAGCTGGGCACACAAGTCTCACAGGTTGACGAATGGTTGAAGTTCTATCCACACACAGAACATGTGTACTGTTTGTCACCGCTGTGATTGGTGTTTTTCCAAAGGCTGATGATAACGTGATCCTGATGAATCCAGAGAATCTCTCAAATCTTGATGTGATGTTATGTTTGAGTTACCAAGCTGCAGATTCTCCCCTTCTAATATCCTGCAAATGTAGATTACAAAAGTTGTTACTTTAAGTACAGGATAGAAATTCAGAACAGACAAGTCTAGTTTATATCGGACATTCTGTCCCCCTCCTGTCCCTCCGAAGCTGTAAAAGCCTTATTCTAGACACTCTCCCTCCATCCTTATTGTCCTAAATCAACTGCGAGTTACTTTCTCCAGGAAGTGCTGAATCTGGCTGAGTGCAACTCCACAGACATTTGTTAACCTCTGGTGCTTCACCATCAGTCGACTCAGTGAGTGTCAGCAGGATTTCCACTGTGGTAGGCATCAGAGCCGAATCCAATCCTACACCCAAATGACATCCACAGACCTCCCAATTGATGTCACTGGATCAGTATCAAGAGCAAGGGCAGTGGTTAATTTTTACTCATATTTAGCGCAGTGGTACTGAGGACAATTATAACCCCTGAACTGCCGCCTTGGCTGACATCAACTAACAGCCCAGATCAAGGATCGAACTTGGGAACATCCCAGTCAGTATTGCAGAGTGTTCCAAAATTTGGGGGGTTGAGGGAGGGTTGGAAATAATATATTGAAACAAATTTTACTTCTACTTTAAACAAAACCTTCGTCACATTGCACAATTCTGATTTTTTTGCAAATTAAACAAGCAAGTCAAATGGATTATAAAAACAATGTGCCATTTTAGAAAGGCTCAAGTCACTGGAATAGACAGCTTCACAATCACAGCACAATACAGAAGGGAGCGAATGTTAATGGCAGCTCGGTTCGTGAATTCCGCCGACACTCTGAGATAAACTGGACTTACCTTTAGATATAAATAGGAAGAGAAAAGAGAGTTCCTGTCCCTTTAAATAGCTGCCCCAATCCCGCGGGCAGTGGGAGCAGCAACGGCGCGCTATCTCTTGAGATACTGACACAGCAAACACCGCGGGATGGGTTCCCGCAGGTTCCTAAAGACCTAAGAAATACAATTGCATCAGGTTAAGAAGAACAACTTAAAAGAATGCACACTGAGTCCTTGCTATGTGCGTGTGTGTGTGTAAGCAAAACACATTATTCTTAATCTTTGCTAGAGATAAGCTATTATCTGCACCAGTTATTATCCAGCATTTTATTACCGATCATTTACAATGTAATTGCAGAGTGTTAAATTCATTTCCCATTTATTGATGGCCCATTGTTTTGTGTGCTATTGTTTAGAAAATGATGTCAGAATGAACATTCCTTTACCAAGGTGACCATGTCTGTCCGCAGTATTCAGTGGGAAGGCGATTAAATCGTTATTCTGGGATTTGGACGCTGTGGGAACATCGGCGCAAAATCACACGTTTTAACATGAAATATGCCTGCATTCTCACATGTCGAGCTACTGTGAGAAGCGGAACTTTGAGTAAAAAATGGCGGGGCTCGTCCGGGATTTGGCCCGGGAACTCTCGCGTTTCAAATGTGATCATTCGTAAGCGAGAATCATAGCCCGAGAACAACGAGCCGCCGACAGTGAAAAGCGCAGCTCTCAGATTCTGCCGATAGTGAGAAAATATATTAGACCCATCGTGCTTGTGTTGTCCCTCAGAGACCTATCTAATTAGTGCCCCTCGCCATAGTCCTGCAAATGTCATCCTTTTGACGAATATGTTATTAATTTGAGACATGACATGAGCAAAGTACAGCATCCTTGTAAGAAAAAGGACAATTTGCCGATGAAGTTAAATGTGAATGACAAAACGACCAGGCAGGTCAAAGCTGTAGGACAACGACGACGAGGATGGGATTCGAACCCATGCGTGCAGAGCTCAATGAATAAGCAGGCCATCGCCTTAACCTCTCGGCCACCTCGTCCACTCCATAGCTCATCTTCAGCGATTCAATCTCCTGCTTTTTGTATCCACACAGAAATAATGTGCAAGAAAGTCCACTTCACAGCTTGCTCTGTCCATGCATGCAGATCGACAATGATGAAAATGTGCCATTAGATTCCATCAGCAAATAGCCTTCCTTCACTTCAGGTGAGTGACTGGAATAGATGGTTGGTTTCTCAGTAGAATCGCAACAAAGAATATAAAATTTCAGGCAGTGAGCGAATACGACCGCGGCAGGACTCGAACCTGCACTATTCTGATAATTTTGTGGTTTGTGATCGAAGTCAGACGCCTTACCCATAAGGCCACGCGGCCTCTGATATCAGCGTATGTTGGGAGCAAATTCGGGGCAACTGCAATATCAAGGAGTGGATTTCGGAAAAGATGAGCATATTTGTCAAGCATGGATTTGTGAAAGGGAAATCATGCTTGACAAATCTTCTGGAATTTTTTGAGGATGTTTCCAGTAAAGTGGACAAAGGAGAACCAGTTGATGTGGTATATTTGGACTTTCAGAAGGCTTTCGACAAGGTCCCACACAAGAGATTAATGTGCAAAGTTAAAGCACATGGGATTGGGGGTAGTGTGCTGACGTGGATTGAGAACTGGTTGTCAGACAGGAAGCAAAGAGTAGGAGTAAACGGGTACTTTTCAGAATGGCAGGCAGTGACTAGTGGAGTGCCGCAAGGTTCTGTGCTGGGGCCCCAGCTGCTTACATTGTACATTAATGATTTAGACGAGGGGATTAAATGCAGTATCTCCAAATTTGCGGATGATACTAAGTTGGGTGGCAGTGTGAGCTGCGACTAGGATGCTATTAGGCTGCAGAGTGACTTGGATAGGTTAGGTGAGTGGGCAAATGCATGGCAGATGAAGTATAATGTGGATAAATGTGAGGTTATCCACTTTGGTGGTAAAAACAGAGAGACAGACTATTATCTGAATGGTGACAGATTAG
Source organism: Pristiophorus japonicus (assembly GCF_044704955.1). Lineage (NCBI taxonomy): Eukaryota > Metazoa > Chordata > Chondrichthyes > Pristiophoridae > Pristiophorus > Pristiophorus japonicus. Next base: position 824,906 of record NW_027252461.1, read on the forward strand.
GAAAAGGGAAGGTGCAACGAGACCTGGGTGTCATGGTACATCAGTCATTGAAGGTTGGCATGCAGGTACAGCAGGCGGTTAAGAAAGCAAATGGCATGTTGGCCTTCATAGCGAGGGGATTTGAATACAGGGGCAGGGAGGTGTTGCTACAGTTGTACAGGGCCTTGGTGAGGCCACACCTGGAGTATTGTGTACAGTTTTGGTCTCCTAACTTGAGGAAGGACATTCTTGCTATTGAGGGAGTGCAGCGAAGGTTTACCAGACTGATTCCCGGGATGGCGGGACTGACCTATCAAGAAAGATTGGATCAATTGGGCTTGTATTCACTGGAGTTCAGAAGAATGAGAGGGGACCTCATAGAAACGTTTAAAATTCTGACGGGTTTAGACAGGTTAGATGCAGAAAGAATGTTCCCAATGTTGGGGAAGTCCAGAACCAGGGGTCACAGTCTGAGGATAAGGGGTAAGCCATTTAGGACCGAGATGAGGAGAAACTTCTTCACCCAGAGAGTGGTGAACCTGTGGAATTCTCTACCACAGAAAGTAGTTGAGGCCAATTCACTAAATATATTCAAAAGGGAGTTAGATGAAGTCCTTACTACTCGGGGGATCAAGGGTTATGGCGAGAAAGCAGGAAGGGGGTACTGAAGTTTCATGTTCAGCCATGAACTCATTGAATGGCGGTGCAGGCTAGAAGGGCTGAATGGCCTGCTCCTGCACCTATTTTCTATGTTTCTATGTTTCTATGAATGAACAGGCGCACTGCGATCTGGGTGCGCACCGGCGCAGGCAACCCCGAGGAGAAAATCTGTTTTAAAGGGAAAGATTATGAACCGGAACTGACAACCAGCCTGTTTAAACAGACACAGAATGATCCGGGACGACAAGGGACATCCCTTTTACCCAGATGCTGAATTACCCTTGACTGACGGCAGTTGCCTTTTAAAAGAATAAAGTGAGATTTCTATCATCCCTGAAGGCAATTGTGCAGTGGGGCTCAGGACCACGCGGGGCAGAGACTGTTATTGAAGCCACAGGTGATAGACAGGCAGGAAGGAAGGAGCGACCTAAAACCAGCCCAGACTGAAATATATATATTTTTAACATTTTAAGAAAATAAATGCATTTAAATTGTATTTAAAAAAAATTGAATTTGAGTTGTTTTAAATAAATAAATAATTGATTCATATTCTATATATTTTTTGATTGAACGAAGGCTGTGTGACTGGAAGAATTTCATTGGAAATGGGTGCAGTCAATAAATACCCAAACGCAGTAAGCCCATGGTGGAAGACAAGCCACGAGGGAAAATGTGGGCTACAAAGGCGATCTTTTGAAGTCGCGTATGTCTTTCTGCTTGATCTGACAGCAGCTGCTTGTGCTGTGAAAGAGGTCAAATGTAATAGAGCCCGGTACAGGCAGAACAGAAAACGCATATTTATTTTGGAAGTTAAAAATTTGGGATTATATATAAATATACACATATATATACATGTATAAACAAAGTCAGTCAGTCAGTCATGTCGTGTCTTGTCTAGATTTGATTTGATTTGAATTTGAATTAGAAAATGAGGATGGAGGATGTCATCATGTCACACAGCCCTCGCTAGAATCGCTACATTTCTTACTTGTGCATTTTCCCTTCTTGCAGATGTGGAATAGCAAAATCCCACAGCTGATTCTTCTACCATCAGAGAGTCCACGAAGGAGTGATCAAACAAATCAGTACGGTTTCAAGTTGCATGTAATGCATTTTTCTCACCTGACAGTAAGATCGCACAGCACGTTTGCACACACTCTGGCTTATACAAACACACAAACAAACTAAAATTCCTGCACCCTCCAAAGGCAGTTTTTGAAATTTGAAATTGGAAATCCGGGACAGACAACACATCCCTTGTAAACAGACATAGAATGATGCGGGTCTGATAGCACACCATTTTAAACAAACAGAGAATGATCTCGGACAGACAGCACATCCCCTTAAAAGGGACACAAAATAGAATGAATAAAATCAGATAAATCTGTAAAACTTGTCAGGTCGTGCAGATTGTGTGGAGAAAGAATCCGGTTTCACGTTCTGTCGGATAATCTTTCTGATATTTTAGGAAAAAGTTAAAGATTACAGATTTTTTCAACAAAAATAGCGCCTGGAAAAAATACGCAGCAAGAAAGGTCAAATGGGAACGTCTGTGATACAGTGGAACGCAGGAGTGATTAAATAATAAATGGCACAATAGAGAAAGGCAAAGTGGGTGGTAATCGGGCAATAACGTAACAAAGGATGTTCCAGAGGAGGTGTTAGTGGGAATAGCAGAACCATTACCAGACAATGGGAGCGGTGCTTATCATCCGATACGTTGAACCTAATGTTGAGCCAGAAGACGAGAACATGCCTACAATATAGGGTGTCACCGCATTTTAATCAGACCAGGCAGCTTTGCCAGCCCGGATTGATTTCCTGTCCGCTTTGAATTCGGCAGCCAAGGGACTAATTCAAAAGCCAGCTTCTCTCATCTTTTCAGCTCTAGAGAAACAGGACGCACTCATATTCAGATCAGAGGTGGAGATTGACGCTGAATGTATGCTTATCCCAATTGAGGTGATCTTAGGCTTACAGACAGGAAGATATACTGATCAACTATTGGCCTAAACCAAACAAGGGTTGAGGTTATCCAACGTGTCACAGAGCCGAGTACCTCTCAGATACTTTACTTCACTCAGTTTGGCGGGGTTCACTTTGCTCTGGGATTTGGACGTTTAAATGTAAAATATTTCTGTTTTCTCACATGTCGAGCGGCAGTGAGAAGCGGAACTTTGAGTAAAAAATGGCTGGGGCTCGTACGGGATTTGGCCCAAGACCTCTCGCATTTCAAATGTGATCATTTCGAAGCGAGAATCATACCCCTAGACTAACGAGCCACCGACAGTGAAAAGCGCAGCTCTCAGATTCTGGCGGTAGTGAGAAATGATATTAGACCCATGGTGCTTGTGTTGTCCCTCAGAAACCGATCTAATTAGTCCCCCTCGCCATAGTCCAGCAAATGTTATCCTTTTGACGAATATATTATTAATTTGAGGCATGACATGAGCAACACTTGCCACTTAGCAACCAGTCTCTTCGCCCTCAGCCACTGGTCTCTTCGCCCTGAGCAACCGGAGCTCAGCTCTCAGCCACGGGTTGTTTCGCTCTTAGCAGCAAGGCACTTGGCCCTCAGCCACTGGTCCCTTGGCCCTCAGCCACCAGTCCCTTCACGCTCACCCACCCGATCCTTAGCCCTCAGCCACCGGTCATTTCGTTCCGGGCAGAAAAGCACTTGCCCCTTAAAAAAAGTCCCTTGTACCTTACCAACTCGTCTCATGGTCCTTAGCAACTGTTCTGATGGACCTTAGCAACCAGTTTGTACAACCTTGGCAGCTGGTTGTTTGGCTCTCTGTCACCAGTGCCAAGGCCCTCGGCAACCTGTCGCTTGGCCCTTAGCACACAACCCTTTTATAAGCAACCAGTCCCTTGGTCCTGAACCACCATTGCTTTGCCCTCAACAACCAGCTGTTTTTCAATCAGCAGCCGGTCCCTTGGCCCTCAACCACCGGTCCCTTCACCCTGAGCCACCACTCTTTTCGTCCTTAGCAACTGGTTCCTTGGCCCACAGCAACCAACATTTGGCATTTACCAACCTGTGCTTTGGCCCTCAGCGATAAGTCCCTTGACAGTCAGCCGCCCGATCCTTAGCCCTCAGTCACCGGTTGTTTTGCTCTTAGCATCCAGTCCCTTCGCCCATAGCAACCAGTCCCTTGGCCCTTAGCATCCAGTCTCTTGGCGCTGAGCAACCAGTCCCTTGCCCCTTCGCAACCAGTCCCTTGGCCGTTAGCAACGAGTCCCTTGGCCCTGAGCAACCAGTCTTTTGTCCCTGAGCAACCAGTCCCTTGGCCCTTAGCAACCAGTCCCTCAGTCCTTCGCAGGTGGTCCCTTCGCCCTTAGCAGCCGGTCCCTTGGTGCAAAGCATCCAGTCCCTTGGACATTAGCAACTGGCCCATTTGCCATTAGCAGCCAACACATACCATTTGGCAACCCATCTCTTCGCCCTCAGCAACTGGTCCCTTCGCCCTGAGCAACGTTTCCTCAGCCCTCAGCCACTGGTCGTTTCGCTCTTAATGGCACAGCACTTGGACCTTAGCAACCAGTCCTTTGGCCCAGAGCAACCGGTCCCTTGCCCCATAGCAACCAACATTGGCCCGTAGCAATCAGTGCCTTGGCCCTCAGCCACCAGTCCCTTCATGCTCAGTCACATGATCCTAAATCCACAGCCTCCGGTCGTTTCGCTCTTGGCAGCAAGACGCTTGGCCCTGACCAACTGGACTATTGGCCCTTACCAACAGCTCCTTTGCACTTAGCAACTGGTCACTTGGCCCTTAACAACCAGGCCGGTGGCACTTAGCAACTAGTCCCTTGACCCTTAGCAACTTGTCTGCACCTGGGCAGGACCGGAACCAATGTCCTAGGGGGAGTGTTTGCTCGTGCTGTTGGGGAGGATTTAAACTGATATGGCAGGGGGATGGGAACCAATGCAGGGAGACAGAGGGAAACAAAAAGGAGGCAAAAGCAAAAGACAGAAAGGAGATGAGGAAAAGTGGAGGGCAGAGAAACCCAAGGCAAAGAACAAAAAGGGCCACTGTACAGCAAAATTCTAAAATGACAAAGGGTGTTAAAAGAACAAGCCTGAAGGCTTTGTGTCTTAATGCAAGGAGTATCCGCAATAAAGTGGATGAATTAACTGTGCAAATAGATGTTAACAAATATGATGTGATTGGGATTACGGAGACGTGGCTCCAGGATGATCAGGGCTGGGAACTCAACATCCAGGGTTATTCAACATTCAGGAAAGATAGATTAAAAGGAAAAGGAGGTGGGGTAGCATTGCTGGTTAAGGAGCAAATTAAGGCAATAGTTCGGAAGGACATTAGCTTGGATGATGTGGAATCTATATGGGTAGAGCTGCAGAATACCAAAGGACAAAAAACGTTAGTGGGAGTTGTGTACAGACCTCCAAACAGTAGTAGTGATGTTGGGGAGAGCATCAAACATGAAATTAGGGGTGCGTGCAATAAAGGTGCAGCAGTTATAATGGGTGACTTTAATATGCACATAGATTGGGTTAACCAAACTGGAAGCAATATGGTAGAGGAGGATTTCCTGGAGTGCATAAGGGTTGTTTTTTTAGACCAATATGTCGAGGAACCAACTAGGGGGGAGGCCATCTTAGACTGGGTGTTGTGTAATGAGAGAGGATTAATTAGCAATCTCGTTGTGCGAGGCCCCTTGGGGAAGAGTGACCATAATATGGTGGAATTCTGCATTAGGATGGAGAATGAAACAGTTAATTCAGAGACCATGGTCCAGAACTTAAAGAAGGGTAACTTTGAAGGTATGAGGCGTGAATTGGCTAGGATAGATTGGCGAATGATACTGAAGGGGTTGACTGTGGATGGGCAATGGCAGACATTTAGAGACCGCATGGATGAACTACAACAATTGTACATTCCTGTCTGTCGTAAAAATAAAAAAGGGAAGGTGGCTCAACCGTGGCTATCAAGGGAAATCAGGGATAGTATTAAAGCCAAGGAAGTGGCATACAAATTGGCCAGAAATAGCAGAGAACCCGGGGACTGGGAGAAATTTAGAACTCAGCAGAGGAGGACAAAGGGTTTGATTAGGGCAGGGAAAATGGAGTACGAGAAGAAGCTTGCAGGGAACAATAAGACAGATTGCAAAAGTTTCTACAGATATGTAAAGAGAAAAAGGTTAGTAAAGACAAACGTAGGTACCCTGCAGTCAGAATCAGGGGAAGTCATAACGGGGAACAAAGAAATGGCGGACCAATTGAACAAGTACTTTGGTTCGGTATTCACTGAGGAGGACACAAACAACCTTCCGGATATAAAAGGGGTCGGAGGGTCTAGTAAGGAGGAGGAACTGAGGGAAATCCTTATTAGTCGGGAAATTGTGTTGGGGAAATTGATGGGATTGAAGGCCGATAAATCCCCAGGGCCTGATGGACTGCATCGCAGAGTACTTAAGGAGGTGGCCTTGGAAATAGTGGATGCATTGACAGTCATTTTCCAACATTCCATTGACTTTGGATCAGTTCCTATGGAGTGGAGGGTAGCCAATGTAACCCCACTTTTTAAAAAAGGAGGGAGAGAGAAAACAGGGAATTACAGACCGGTCAGCCTGACATCAGTAGTGGGTAAAATGAGGGAATCAATTATTAAGGATGTCATATCAGTGCATTTTGAAAGAGGTCACATGATAGGTCCAAGTCAGCATGGATTTGTGAAAGGGAAATCATGCTTGACAAATCTTCTGGAATTTTTTGAGGATGTTTCCAGTAGAGTGGACAAGGGAGAACCAGTTGATGTGGTATATTTGGACTTTCAGAAGGCTTTCGACAAGGTCCCACACAAGAGATTAATGTGCAAAGTTAAAGCACATGGGATTGGGGGTAGTGTGCTGACATGGATTGAGAACTGGTTGTCAGACAGGAAGCAAAGAGTAGGAGTAAATGGGGACTTTTCAGAATGGCAGGCAGTGACTAGTGGGGTACCGCAAGGTTCTGTGCTGGGGCCCCAGCTGTTTACACTGTACATTAATGATTTAGACGAGGGGATTAAATGTAGTATCTCCAAATTTGCGGATGACACTAAGTTGGGTGGCAGTGTGAGCTGCGAGGAGGATGCTGTGAGGCTGCAGAGCGACATGGATAGGTTAGGTGAGTGGGCAAATGCATGGCAGATGAAGTATAATGTGAATAAATGTGAGGTTATCCACTTTGGTGGTAAAAACAGAGAGACAGACTATTATCTGTATGGTGACAGATTAGGAAAAGGGGAGGTGCAAAGAGACCTGGGTGTCATGGTACATCAGTCATTGAAGGTTGGCATCAGGTACAGCAGGCGGTTAAGAAAGCAAATGGCATGTTGGCCTTCATAGCGAGGGGATTTGAGTACAGGGGCAGGGAGGTGTTGCTACAATTGTACAGTGCCTTGGTGAGGCTGCACCTGGAGTATTGTGTACAGTTTTGGTCTCCTAACCTGAGGAAGGAGATTCTTGCTATTGAGGGAGTGCAGCGAAGGTTCACCAGACTGATTCCCGGGATGGCGGGACTGACCTATCAAGAAAGACTGGATCAACTGGGCTTGTATTCACTGGAGTTCAGAAGAATGAGAGGGGACCTCATAGAAACGTTTAAAATTCTGACGGGGTTAGACAGGTTAGATGCAGGAAGAATGTTCCCAATGTTGGGGAAGTCCAGAACCAGGGGACACAGTCTAAGGATAAGGGGGAAGCCATTTAGGACCGAGATGAGGAGGAATTTCTTCACCCAGAGAGTGGTGAACCTGTGGAATTCTCTACCACAGAAGGTTGTTGAGGCCAATTCACTAAATATATTCAAAAAGGAGTTAGATGAAGTCCTTACTACTCGAGGAATCAAGGGGTATGGTGAGAAAGCAGGAATGGGGTACTGAAGTTGCATGTTCAACCATGAACTCATTGAATGGCGGTGCAGGCTAGAAGGGCCAAATGGCCTACTCCTGCACCTATTTTCTATGTTTCTATGTCTCTCGGCCATTAGCAACTGGTCTCTTGGCCCTCTGCCACCAGTGCCAAGGCCGTCGGCAACCATTCACTTGGCCATTAGCACCCAACGATTGGCTCTAAGCAACTGGTCCCTTGCCCCTGACCCACCATGGCTTTGCGCTCAGCCACCAGTACCTTGGCCCTCAACCACCGGTCCCTTTGGCCCTCAGCCACTGATCCCTTTGACCCTCAGCCACTGGCCCTTTGGCCCTCAGCCACCAGTACCTTGGCTCTCAACCACCGGTCCCTTTGGCCCTCAGCCACTGGTCCCTTTGGCCCTCAGCCACTGGCCCTTTGGCCCTCAGCCACCAGTACCTTGGCTCTCAACCACCGGTCCCTTTGGCCCTCAGCCACCGGTCCCTTTGGCCCTCAGCAACCGGTCCCTTGGCCCCAAGCAACTGGTCATTTGGCCCTTAGCAATCAGTCTCTTGGCCCTGAGCAACGGGTCACTTCAACCTGAGCAACGGGTCCCTTTGCCCTTAGCAACTGGTCGCTTGGTGCTGCGCAACCAGTCCCTTTGTACTGAGCAATCGGTCCCTTGGCCCCAAGCAGCTGGTCATTTGGCCCTTAGCAATCAGTCTTTTGGCCCTGAGCAACTGGTCACTTCAACCTGAGCAACGGGTCCCTTTGCCCTTAGCAACTGGTCGCTTGGTGCTGAGCAACCAGTCCCTTTGCCCGAAGGAACCAGTCCCTTGGCCCTGAGCAACAGGTCCCTTTGCACTGAGCAACTGCTCCCTTGGCCCTCAGCCACCGGTCCCTTGGCCCTAAGGAACCAGTCCCTTGCTCCTAAGGAACCGGTCCCTTGGCCCGAAGGAACCAGTCCCTTGCCCAAAGGAAATGGTCCCTTGACCTAAGGAACCGGTGCCTTGCCCAAGCAACCAGTAGCTTGGCCCGAGGGAACCAATTCCTTGGCCCTCAGCCACCAGTCCCTTAGCCCTTAGCAATCGGTCCCTTGTCTCTGAGCAACCGGTGCTTTGGCCCTCAGCCACCTGTCCCTTAGCCCTTAGCAACCAGTCCTTTGGCTATTAGCAACCAGTCCTTTGGCCCTTAGCAACCAGTCCCTTCGGCCTGAGCAATGAGTCCCATAGCCCTGAGCAACCAGTTCCTTAGCCCTTAGCAACCTGTCCCTTGGCCCTTAGCAACCGGACCCTTGGACCTTACAAACAGGTCCTTTGGCATTTTGCAACTGTTCCCTTGTCCCTTAGCAACCAGGCCTTTGGCCCTTAGCAACCAGTCCCTTGGCCCTGAACAATGAGTCCCTTAGCCCTTAGCAACCAGTTCCTGGCTGTGAATGTTGCGAAGTTCTTTCAGGCTGTGTAACTGGTTGAAGCTCTTTCAAGTGCACTGGAACAATCTCACTCAGATGTTTGTGTGTCGTGGTGCTTTCCCACATGTTTGAAATATTTTCCCACAGAGAGAAGAGACAAACATTCCTGCTTCAACATTCAAAGGCCGAGGAAGTTGATCATTTCCACCTTACATGGTTGGGTTCAGACCTGCACCAGCTGTGTGCAAAGTGAGAATAAAATCAATGAGATGCTGATTTTCTCTGCTGGCCACTGGGTCTTTTGTGCTGGCCCAATAGGGTGAGCCTGTATTGCCCGCGAGGGTGAGATTGTGCTGGCCCAACAGTGTGAGCCTGTGCTGGCCAAATATGGTGAGGCTGTGCTGCCCGATAGGGTTAGTCTGAGCTGGCCCAACAGTGTGAGCCTCTGCTGCCCGATAGTGTGAACCTGTGCTGGCCCAATAGTGTGAGACTGTGCTGGGCCGATAGGGTGAGACTGTGATGGCCCGACAGGATGAGCCTGTGCTGGTCCAATATTGCGAGACTGTGCTCGCCGGATAGTGTGAATCTGTGCTGGCCCGATAGTGTGAATCTGTGCTGGCCCGATAGTGCGAGCCTGGATTGGCTCGATAGGGTGAGGCCGGGCTAGCCAATAGGTTGAGCCTGTGCTGGCTCAATGGGGTGAGCCTGGGCTTACCCGAGAGGGTGATGCCGGGTTGCCCCAATAGGGTGTATCAGTTCTGGCCCAATAGGGTGCGATGTCTGCTGTATAGCGTGCACATCTCTGAGCCATACAGAGGGGGTGTATTACACAGCCCTGCAGACCATGTGCTTGCTGAAAGCTTTGAACTTAAATTGCTGGAGAAATTCCATCAACGATGTCTTCACAAGATCCTGCAAATCCCCTGGGAGGGCAGATGCACCAACGTTAGCGTCCTTGACCAGGCCAACAGTATTGAAGCACTGACCACACTCGACCAGGTCCGCAGGACGGGCCGCATTGTTCACAAGCCTGACACAAAACTCCCAAAGCAAATGCTCTAGTCGGAACTCCGACATGGCATGCGATCCTAAAGATGGGCAGAGGATGCGTTTCAAGGACCCTCAAAGCCTGTCTGATAAAGTGCAACATCCCCACCGGCACCTGGGAGTTCCTGGCCAAAGACCACCCTAAGTGGAGGAAGTGCATCCGGGAGGGCATTGTGCATCTCGAGTCTCATCGCAGAGAGCATACCGAAATATAGCACAGGCAACGGAAGGAGCGTGCAGCAAACCAGTCCCACACACTCTTTCCTTCAACCTCCGTCTATCCCAACTGGGACAGAGACTGTAATTCCCGTATTGGACTGTTCAGTCACCTGAGAACTCACTTTTAGAGTTGGATCAAGACATCCTCGATTTCGAGCGACTGCCTATGATGATGATGAATAGGGTGAGCTTTGGATGGCCCAAAAGGGTGAGGCTGTGCTGGCCCAATAGGGTGAGCGTGGGATGGCCCAATAGGGTGAGCCAGGGTTGGACCAATAGGATGAGCCCAGGCCCAGGATCACCAGACAACAATCAGACAGCAAGGCTCTCTTTCTGGGGCCATTGACCTGGGCACAAACATGTGATCAATCAAACTGACATACACCCTGAAGCACCGCCCACACGTTGTCCCTGCACAAAGGACCGCACATGCGCCGTGAGACCCGCCCTGACCAAGATGGCGGCCGCTGAGCCCGCTCCCCGCCCGGGAAAAAGTTACCACCAAGAAAGTAATCAAGAAAACATCACCGAAGGGAGGCAAGGAGCGCAGAAGGTGGAGGAAGGAGAGTTACTCCATCTACATCTACAAAGTTCACCCCGACACCGGCATCTCCTCCAAGGCCATGGACATCATGAACTCGGTTGTGAACGATATTTTGGAGCACATCGCGGGTGAGGCTTCCCGCCTGGTCCATTACAACAAGCGCCGCACCATCAGCTCCCGGGAGATCCAGACCGCCGTGCGCCTGCTGCTGCCCGGGGAGCTGATCAAGCACGCCGTGTCGGAAGGGACAAAGGTGGTGACCAAGTACACCAGCTCCAAGTAAAACTGCACGCTGTCCTGAGAGATCAAACCCAAACACAACGGATCTTTTAAGCGCCACCTACAACCTCTCTGAAAGAGCTGCGCAAACCCATCTCCCTTTAGACTCAATTTACTGTAATTATTTCCTGAACAAGTATGTGGGGACCTTTGCAGTTCAAACTGTAGATTTAGTTTTAATTTCTCAGATAACTGATTTTACTGTCCGGTTCTTCCTTTTCCCGCCCTAAACTACAAACACGGTCCCTGGTCGCCCTTTTCCTTTGCTCTCAGACCCGTTCATTTACAGCGCCAGCCAAAGAATTAGAAACTTGTTTTCGGGTGATACTCAGACTTTAGCCACCTCGTTCTCTCTCACGCCTTCTTCAATTCAAAAGAACATTCTACTTAGGAGTCAATCAGTTTATTAACCTTCGAGTCCGAGTGTAACAATCCAGAATGGGAGTTCTTACAGAGACTAGAACCGGGGCAGTTTGAACACTCTGTCCCTCTTCCCTTTTCACAGAAGGATTCCCAGTTCTGGTCTCACTGCTGCCTGTGCGGCGGATCGATCGATAATCTATGTAATCCAACTTTTACAAAGATTGAGTGGATTGTGTCCCGTTACAGAATAAGTGGGGAGTGATTCCCTCCCATTACATATAGTTTGAAACTGAACCCAAATTTAATCCTGATTGTAACAGCCTGGAATTTGCAAGTGAAATGTGGATTAAGACAAAGGGAAACAAAAAAGTGTTTGGAAATATGTGGCTAATGGGGAAGTTACTAATATAATCCGCAATTTTAACAATTATTGGCGGGATTTTTGAATTTCTAAATCCTTCGAAGATTGACTGTTCAGAACAGTCATTTCCGCCCAGGTTTCTTTGGTGGGCTAAGCAGGCTGCGATTGGTCATCCGAAAGGACCAATGAAATTAAACACGGAGCGACCAATCACAAGTTAGCTCCCTGCATTCCTCCAGAAGGTAAAAGGCAGATGTGGGAGGAGTTTCTCATTCTTTCCATGATAGTGTAGATTGTGGAAATGTCTAGAAGAGGAAAAACCGGCGGTAAAGCTCGGGCCAAGGCCAAGTCCCGCTCCTCCCGGGCCGGACTGCAGTTCCCTGTGGGCCGTGTTCACAGGCTCCTGCGGAAGGGGAACTACGCTGAGCGTGTGGGTGCCGGAGCCCCGGTCTACATGGCTGCTGTGCTCGAGTATCTGACCGGCTGAAATCCTGGAGCTGGCCGGCAAACCGGCCCGCGACAACAAGAAGAACCGCACCAGCCCCAGACACCTGCAGCTGGCCATCCGCAACGACCAGGAGCTCAACAAGCTGCAGGGAAAGGTGGCCATCGCTCAGGGTGGGGTGCTGCCTAATATATAGGCTGTGCTGCTGCCCAAGAAAACCACCAGTGTGTCCAAGAGCAAGTAAAGCGGACAGGATTTAATCTAATATACCAAAGGCTCTTTTCCGAGCCACCCACAGTATCAATGTAAGGGCAGGTTAATGCTCTCTGGATCACAATTGTCCCAGATCTAAATTAACTTTGAATCACTGCAATTAAGCGGTTAGTTTCCTGATCAGAAATGACCCTCAGACATTGTCGGTTCTAAACTGGTCACTGCTGAGAGACAGTGCAACAGGTTTGCTGTTATAAAATCCTGCTGTAAGGTACCATAAATCATTTCTGGCCTGCGAGGCGGTAAACTTACCCCGATTGCGATGGCCGGGTTGGTCTGCGACTGAAAAAGGTGAAGTGCATCTTCATAGCTCCAGAGGTAGAATTCATGCGGATGAGGGTTGCAGCAGACGGGATCAGACCTACTGTGTCCAAAACGGAAGCGATCCAGAGAGCACCCAGACCGCGTAACACGACGGAGTTGCATTCATTACTGGGGCTCCTGAATTATTTTGCTCAATTTCTTCCCAAGTTGAGCACGCTGTTAGAGCTGCTACACGTGTTCCTGCACAAAGGTCGTAAATGGTTCTGGGGGGACAGCCAGGAAAGGGCTTCTCATAGAGCACAAAATTTGTTGTGCTCCAACAATCTGTTAACGCTATATGACCCATGTAAGAAACTTGTTTTAACATGCGATGCATCGTCCTATGTGGCCAGGTGTGTGTTGCAGCATGTGAATGCCAATGGTCAGTTTCAGCCAGTAGCTTATGCCTCCAGATGTCTGTCCCAGGCAGAACGGGGCTTCGGGATGGTAGAGAAGTAAGCGCTTGCATGGATATATGCTGTAAAAAAAATGCACCAGTAACTGTTTCGCAGGAAGTGTGAGCTGGAGACAGATCACAAACCCCGAACATCCCTTTTGGCCGACAACAAGGCTATAAATGCAAATGCATTGACCCCATACAGACGGGCCACTCACGTTAGCCGCCTATGACTACACAATTCATCACAGACCGGGCACTGAAAACTGCACCGATGCACTCAGCAGGCTCCCACTAGCCACCACCGAGGGGCCAACTGAGCATGCTGCTGAGATGGTCATGGCTGTTGAAGTTTTCGAAAGCGAACGTTCACCTGTGACAGCCCGTCAGATCAAAATCTGGAAAAATAGAGACCCACTACTGTCTTTAGTGAAGAAATGTGTCCTAAATGGGGACTGGGTAGCCACGTACGGGACATTCCCTGAGGAATTCAAACCATTTCACAGACGCAAAGATGAACTCTCGATTCAGGCCGATTGCCTACTATGGGGAAACCGTGTAGTCATGCCCCAGATGGGCAGAGAGATGTTCAACAGAGAACTCCACAATGAGCACCCGGGCATTGTCATGATGAAGGCAATTGCCAGGTCACACGTTTGCTGGCCAGGGATAGATGCCGACCTGGAATTTTGTGTTCACAGATGCAACACGTATTCCCAGCTGGGCAATGCGCCCAGGTAAGTTTCCCCTTAGCCCCTGGTCCTGGTCCGCGAACCATGGTCATGTATCCATGTGGACTACGCAAGTCCTTTCATGAGAAAAAATGTTTTTGGTTGCAGTAGACGCCTACTTCAAATGGATCGATGTGACATTCTCAATTCAAGCACATCCTCCGCCAAGGTAGAAAGTCAATGTGCAATGTTCGCTGCCCATGGTCGACCGGACGCCTTGGTCAGCGACAATGGCCCGTGCTTTACAAACATTGACTTCCAGGACTTCATGGCAGGAAATGGTATCAACCATGTCAGAACGGCACCGTTCAAGCCGGCCTCAAATGGTCAGGTGGAACGAGCAGTGCAGATAATCAAACAGTGGATGCTCAGAATCCAAAGGGGTTCCCTACAAAGCCGCTTATCATGCCTCCTGTTGTCCAATTGATCCCGACCACACTCGCTCACAGGGGTTCCACCCGCAGAGCTGCTAATGAAAAGGACACTCAAAACCAGGTGATCCATTATACGCCACACCATGAAAGAAATTGTTGAGAGCAGGCGCCAGTCACAATGTGACTACCATGACGGGAATGCGAGGGCGCGATGTATTGATGTCAATGACTCTGCCTTTGTCCTCAACTACGCTGCAGGGCTTAAATAACTTGCAGGCACTGTGATTGCCCAAAGAGGGAAATAGGATTCTGATAGTTCAACTTAACAATGGACAAATCTGCCGCAAACACGTGGATTAAACAAAAAGGGGGTTCAGCAACCCCATAGAAGAAGCAGAGGAAGAACACGATATAGAGTTCACTCCTCCATAGGTAACCGAACTTCGGAATCAAGCGGAGGAGAGCCCAGTTACTGTGGGCAGTCCAGGCAGACGTGAGGCACCGCAAACAGCAGACACTCAGGCCAACGCCCAACAACTGGATCCCCAACTCAGGCGCTCTACTAGGGAGCGTAAACCACCAGAGAGACTTAACCTGTGATCTCAATAAGACTTTGGTGAAAGGTGATGTCATGCATTCAACTGTCAGTGTAACCCATGTATAAACTGACCTAATTTGGACACCGTGAGAACATTAACCAGAAGGGGGTGAACTTGTGGGAGACATTCCTAACCTGGACTTTCAGGTATAAAAGGGGAAGCTCCACTCACCTTCATCACTTCAGTGCTGGCTAATAATTGTTACTGGCCACAGAGTGACCTTCTCTCAAGTATGGGCCTCCTGTACATTTATTCTGTATAGTAAGGACATATTAGACAGAGGGTTCAAACTGCCCTGGTTATGGTCTATATAAGAACTCCCATTCTGCATTGTTACACTGCGGGGAGTGTCGGGTTAATAAACGGACTGACGCAATAGGAATTGAAAAATAGATTTGATAAGTACTTACGAGAGAGAATGTGTGACTGAAATCTGAGTCTCAGCCCCTAAACATGCTTTTAATTCGGCAGGCGGTGCATATGAACAGGTCTGAGAGTGAAGCTGCTTATCTGAGAATTCAAAACTAAATCTACAGCTGGAAACCAAAGGTTCTCACACACTTGTTCAGGAAATAATTAGTGATTTAAGTTTAAAGGGAGATGCGTTTGTGCAGCTCTTTCAGAGAAATTGTGGGTGGCTCTTAAAAGATCCGTTGTGTTTGGCTTTGACCTCTCAGGAGAGCGTGCAGTTTTATTTGGAGCTGGTGTACTTGGGCACCGCCTTTGTCCCTTCCGACACGGCGTGATTGGCCAGCTCCCCGGGCAGCAGCAGGCGCACGGTGGTCTGGATCTCCCGGGAGCTGATGGTGCGGCGCTTGTTGTAATGGGCCAGGCGGGAAGCCTCACCTGCGATGCACTCCAAAATATCGTTCACAACCGAGTTCATGATGTCCATGGTCTTGGAGGAGATGCCGGTGTCGGGGTGAACCAGCTTCATCACTTTGTAGATGTAAATGGAGTAACTCTCCTTCCTCGACTTTCTGCGCTTCTTGCTGCTCTACGGTGGTGTTTTAGTGACCGTTTTCTTGGCGCCTTTCTTGGCAGTATCGAATAAGAACATAAGAATATAAGAATTAGGAACAGGAGTAGGCCTTCTAGCCCCTCGAGCCTGCTCCACCATTCAACACGATCATGGCTGATCTGGCCGTGGACTCAGCTCCACTTACCCCCCGCTCCCCGTAACCCTTAATTCCCTTATTGGTTAAAAATCTATCTATCTGTGACTTGAATACATTCAATGAGCTAGCCTCAACTGTTTCCTTGGGCAGATAATTTCACAGATTCACAACCGTCTGGGAGAAGAAATTCCTTCTCAACTCGGTTTTAATTTGGCTCCCCCGTATTTAGATGCTGTGACCCCTAGTTCTCGTCTCCCAGACCAGTGGAAACAACCTCTCTGCCTCTATCTTGTCTATCCCTTTCATTATTTTAAATGTTTCTATAAGATCACCCCTCATCCTTCTGAACTCCAACGAGTAAAGCTGTTTCCCCCGGTGGTGGGAGAGTGCTCAGCGGCCGCCATATTGGTCAGGGCGGTCACACGGCGCATGCACGGTCCTTTGTGCAGGGACAAAGGGTGGGCGGTGCTTCAGGATTTCTGTCTTTTTGATTGGTCACATGTTTATGTCCAGCTCAGTGGCTCCTGAAAGGGAGCCTTGTTGTTCTGATAGTTGTCTGGTGACCCTGGGCAGCACGCCTCACCCTATTGTGTCAGACCAGCCCAAGCTAACCCTATTGGGCCAGCCCAGGCTCACCCTGATGGGCCAACACAGTCTCATCTCCTTGGGTCAGCCCGGGCTCACACTATTGGGCCAGACCGGGCTCACCCTATTGGGCCAGCACAAAAGGCCCAGTGATCAACAGAGAAAATCAGCAGCTCATTTATTTTATTCTCACTTTGCGTACTTACCCAACCATGTAAACTGGAAATGATGAATACCATCTGCCTTTGAATGTGGAAGGAGAAACATTTTTCAGTTCTGTCTGTGGAAAAATATTTCAAACATCAGTGTGACTTTAAAAGCACCGAGACACACATACCCTGTCCGAGTGAAAATGTTCCAGTGCACTGACTGTGGAAAGAGCTTCAACCAGTTACACAGCCTGAAAAACATCGCACCATTCACAGCGAAGAGAAGCTACACGTGTTCTGTGTGTGGACCAAACTTCAACTTATCGTCCAACCTGGAGAGACACAATGACACCTGCTCCATGGAGAAATCATGGAAATGTGGAGACTGTGGGAAGGGATTCAGTTCCCCGTCTGATCTAGAAATCCATCATCACAGTCACACTGGGGAGAGACCATTCACCTGCTCTGTGTGTGGCCAAGGTTTCACTCAGTCATCTGATCTGCTGAAACTCCAGCGAGTTCACACTGGGGAAGTGTGGGAAGGGAGTTACTCAGTCATTTGAATTGCGAGTTCGCAAGTGACTGCAGGGGTTGGGTTCTACTGTTAGTACTGCTGTTAATCACATCCTGACTGAATCGTGTTCATTCTGTGAGTTGGGAATTGTTTCTGCTGATGTTAATCACCCATAAAACTGGGCTGGAGTTCAATATTTTGATATTTCAAATAACACAGTGTGTCGATACTTGATGTCTCCATGATAAGAGTTGACAAATTGATGTCTTGTTATCGAAAGCTTCATTTTGCGCCTTTACTCCTTTCTGACTCTAGATTGTATCAGTTCTCAGACCTTTGGTTTCTCTCAGGACAAGTCACAGTTCCCCATACCGTCCAGAATGTCTTGATGTCCAGGGTAGGGGTAGCTAACACGCCCAGGATCATTAAACACAAAATCCAGTCTGTTAATCACTTACAGATACTGGAATTTTCATGTGTCCACAGCATCTCTCTCACCTTCAATGTGTGAATAGAGTATCACCCCTGGAAAGCTGGTTTCAATTTAGATTTGAATCCACTCAGTAAATGTATTTTTCTTTAAATATCTACCAGTAAACCGTTCACTTCAACTAATTGGCAAAGGTTTACAGTCAACTAGATGGACAAGTAAAAACATCGCGGCCCAATAACACAGCTCGATATTCACAGGAGAAAGTCTGTTATCTAAGTCCTCAATTATCAGTTGGTGAGATGAGAGACTGAATCTCTTTCCACACTCAGCTGGTAAATGGCCTCTCCCTGACGTGTTTCCACCGAACGCACATCTGCATCCATTCCCACAGTCCCCACATTTACAGTGTTTAGTCAGCTGGGCACACAAGTCTCACAGGTTGACGAATGGTTGAAGTTCTATCCACACACAGAACATGTGTACTGTTTGTCACCGCTGTGATTGGTGTTTTTCCAAAGGCTGATGATAACGTGATCCTGATGAATCCAGAGAATCTCTCAAATCTTGATGTGATGTTATGTTTGAGTTACCAAGCTGCAGATTCTCCCCTTCTAATATCCTGCAAATGTAGATTACAAAAGTTGTTACTTTAAGTACAGGATAGAAATTCAGAACAGACAAGTCTAGTTTATATCGGACATTCTGTCCCCCTCCTGTCCCTCCGAAGCTGTAAAAGCCTTATTCTAGACACTCTCCCTCCATCCTTATTGTCCTAAATCAACTGCGAGTTACTTTCTCCAGGAAGTGCTGAATCTGGCTGAGTGCAACTCCACAGACATTTGTTAACCTCTGGTGCTTCACCATCAGTCGACTCAGTGAGTGTCAGCAGGATTTCCACTGTGGTAGGCATCAGAGCCGAATCCAATCCTACACCCAAATGACATCCACAGACCTCCCAATTGATGTCACTGGATCAGTATCAAGAGCAAGGGCAGTGGTTAATTTTTACTCATATTTAGCGCAGTGGTACTGAGGACAATTATAACCCCTGAACTGCCGCCTTGGCTGACATCAACTAACAGCCCAGATCAAGGATCGAACTTGGGAACATCCCAGTCAGTATTGCAGAGTGTTCCAAAATTTGGGGGGTTGAGGGAGGGTTGGAAATAATATATTGAAACAAATTTTACTTCTACTTTAAACAAAACCTTCGTCACATTGCACAATTCTGATTTTTTTGCAAATTAAACAAGCAAGTCAAATGGATTATAAAAACAATGTGCCATTTTAGAAAGGCTCAAGTCACTGGAATAGACAGCTTCACAATCACAGCACAATACAGAAGGGAGCGAATGTTAATGGCAGCTCGGTTCGTGAAGTCCGCCGACACTCTGAGATAAACTGGACTTACCTTTAGATATAAATAGGAAGAGAAAAGAGAGTTCCTGTCCCTTTAAATAGCTGCCCCAATCCCGCGGGCAGTGGGAGCAGCAACGGCGCGCTATCTCTTGAGATACTGACACAGCAAACACCGCGGGATGGGTTCCCGCAGGTTCCTAAAGACCTAAGAAATACAATTGCATCAGGTTAAGAAGAACAACTTAAAAGAATGCACACTGAGTCCTTGCTATGTGCGTGTGTGTGTGTAAGCAAAACACATTATTCTTAATCTTTGCTAGAGATAAGCTATTATCTGCACCAGTTATTATCCAGCATTTTATTACCGATCATTTACAATGTAATTGCAGAGTGTTAAATTCATTTCCCATTTATTGATGGCCCATTGTTTTGTGTGCTATTGTTTAGAAAATGATGTCAGAATGAACATTCCTTTACCAAGGTGACCATGTCTGTCCGCAGTATTCAGTGGGAAGGCGATTAAATCGTTATTCTGGGATTTGGACGCTGTGGGAACATCGGCGCAAAATCACACGTTTTAACATGAAATATGCCTGCATTCTCACATGTCGAGCTACTGTGAGAAGCGGAACTTTGAGTAAAAAATGGCGGGGCTCGTCCGGGATTTGGCCCGGGAACTCTCGCGTTTCAAATGTGATCATTCGTAAGCGAGAATCATAGCCCGAGAACAACGAGCCGCCGACAGTGAAAAGCGCAGCTCTCAGATTCTGCCGATAGTGAGAAAATATATTAGACCCATCGTGCTTGTGTTGTCCCTCAGAGACCTATCTAATTAGTGCCCCTCGCCATAGTCCTGCAAATGTCATCCTTTTGACGAATATGTTATTAAATTGAGACATGACATGAGCAAAGTACAGCATCCTTGTAAGAAAAAGGACAATTTGCCGATGAAGTTAAATGTGAATGACAAAACGACCAGGCAGGTCAAAGCTGTAGGACAACGACGACGAGGATGGGATTCGAACCCATGCGTGCAGAGCTCAATGAATAAGCAGGCCATCGCCTTAACCTCTCGGCCACCTCGTCCACTCCATAGCTCATCTTCAGCGATTCAATCTCCTGCTTTTTGTATCCACACAGAAATAATGTGCAAGAAAGTCCACTTCACAGCTTGCTCTGTCCATGCATGCAGATCGACAATGATGAAAATGTGCCATTAGATTCCATCAGCAAATAGCCTTCCTTCACTTCAGGTGAGTGACTGGAATAGATGGTTGGTTTCTCAGTAGAATCGCAACAAAGAATATAAAATTTCAGGCAGTGAGCGAATACGACCGCGGCAGGACTCGAACCTGCACTATTCTGATAATTTTGTGGTTTGTGATCGAAGTCAGACGCCTTACCCATAAGGCCACGCGGCCTCTGATATCAGCGTATGTTGGGAGCAAATTCGGGGCAACTGCAATATCAAGGAGTGGATTTCGGAAAAGATGAGCATATTTGTCAAGCATGGATTTGTGAAAGGGAAATCATGCTTGACAAATCTTCTGGAATTTTTTGAGGATGTTTCCAGTAAAGTGGACAAAGGAGAACCAGTTGATGTGGTATATTTGGACTTTCAGAAGGCTTTCGACAAGGTCCCACACAAGAGATTAATGTGCAAAGTTAAAGCACATGGGATTGGGGGTAGTGTGCTGACGTGGATTGAGAACTGGTTGTCAGACAGGAAGCAAAGAGTAGGAGTAAACGGGTACTTTTCAGAATGGCAGGCAGTGACTAGTGGAGTGCCGCAAGGTTCTGTGCTGGGGCCCCAGCTGCTTACATTGTACATTAATGATTTAGACGAGGGGATTAAATGCAGTATCTCCAAATTTGCGGATGATACTAAGTTGGGTGGCAGTGTGAGCTGCGACTAGGATGCTATTAGGCTGCAGAGTGACTTGGATAGGTTAGGTGAGTGGGCGAATGCATGGCAGATGAAGTATAATGTGGATAAATGTGAGGTTATCCACTTTGGTGGTAAAAACAGAGAGACAGACTATTATCTGAATGGTGACAGATTAGGAAAAGGGAAGGTGCAACGAGACCTGGGTGTCATGGTACATCAGTCATTGAAGGTTGGCATGCAGGTACAGCAGGCGGTTAAGAAAGCAAATGGCATGTTGGCCTTCATAGCGAGGGGATTTGAATACAGGGGCAGGGAGGTGTTGCTACAGTTGTACAGGGCCTTGGTGAGGCCACACCTGGAGTATTGTGTACAGTTTTGGTCTCCTAACTTGAGGAAGGACATTCTTGCTATTGAGGGAGTGCAGCGAAGGTTTACCAGACTGATTCCCGGGATGGCGGGACTGACCTATCAAGAAAGATTGGATCAATTGGGCTTGTATTCACTGGAGTTCAGAAGAATGAGAGGGGACCTCATAGAAACGTTTAAAATTCTGACGGGTTTAGACAGGTTAGATGCAGAAAGAATGTTCCCAATGTTGGGGAAGTCCAGAACCAGGGGTCACAGTCTGAGGATAAGGGGTAAGCCATTTAGGACCGAGATGAGGAGAAACTTCTTCACCCAGAGAGTGGTGAACCTGTGGAATTCTCTACCACAGAAAGTAGTTGAGGCCAATTCACTAAATATATTCAAAAGGGAGTTAGATGAAGTCCTTACTACTCGGGGGATCAAGGGTTATGGCGAGAAAGCAGGAAGGGGGTACTGAAGTTTCATGTTCAGCCATGAACTCATTGAATGGCGGTGCAGGCTAGAAGGGCTGAATGGCCTGCTCCTGCACCTATTTTCTATGTTTCTATGTTTCTATGAATGAACAGGCGCACTGCGATCTGGGTGCGCACCGGCGCAGGCAACCCCGAGGAGAAAATCTGTTTTAAAGGGAAAGATTATGAACCGGAACTGACAACCAGCCTGTTTAAAGAGACACAGAATGATCCGGGACGACAAGGGACATCCGTTTTACCCAGATGCTGAATTACCCTTGACTGACGGCAGTTGCCTTTTAAAAGAATAAAGTGAGATTTCTATCATCCCTGAAGGCAATTGTGCAGTGGGGCTCAGGACCACGCGGGGCAGAGACTGTTATTGAAGCCACAGGTGATAGACAGGCAGGAAGGAAGGAGCGACCTAAAACCAGCCCAGACTGAAATATATATATTTTTAACATTTTAAGAAAATAAATGCATTTAAATTGTATTTAAAAAAAATTGAATTTGAGTTGTTTGAAATAAATAAATAATTGATTCATATTCTATATATTTTTTGATTGAACGAAGGCTGTGTGACTGGAAGAATTTCATTGGAAATGGGTGCAGTCAATAAATACCCAAACGCAGTAAGCCCATGGTGGAAGACAAGCCACGAGGGAAAATGTGGGCTACAAAGGCGATCTTTTGAAGTCGCGTATGTCTTTCTGCTTGATCTGACAGCAGCTGCTTGTGCTGTGAAAGAGGTCAAATGTAATAGAGCCCGGTACAGGCAGAACAGAAAACGCATATTTATTTTGGAAGTTAAAAATTTGGGATTATATATAAATATACACATATATATACATGTATAAACAAAGTCAGTCAGTCAGTCATGTCGTGTCTTGTCTAGATTTGATTTGATTTGAATTTGAATTAGAAAATGAGGATGGAGGATGTCATCATGTCACACAGCCCTCGCTAGAATCGCTACATTTCTTACTTGTGCATTTTCCCTTCTTGCAGATGTGGAATAGCAAAATCCCACAGCTGATTCTTCTACCATCAGAGAGTCCACGAAGGAGTGATCAAACAAATCAGTACGGTTTCAAGTTGCATGTAATGCATTTTTCTCACCTGACAGTAAGATCGCACAGCACGTTTGCACACACTCTGGCTTATACAAACACACAAACAAACTAAAATTCCTGCACCCTCCAAAGGCAGTTTTTGAAATTTGAAATTGGAAATCCGGGACAGACAACACATCCCTTGTAAACAGACATAGAATGATGCGGGTCTGATAGCACACCATTTTAAACAAACAGAGAATGATCTCGGACAGACAGCACATCCCCTTAAAAGGGACACAAATTAGAATGAATAAAATCAGATAAATCTGTAAAACTTGTCAGGTCGTGCAGATTGTGTGGAGAAAGAATCCGGTTTCACGTTCTGTCGGATAATCTTTCTGATATTTTAGGAAAAAGTTAAAGATTACAGATTTTTTCAACAAAAATAGCGCCTGGAAAAAATACGCAGCAAGAAAGGTCAAATGGGAACGTCTGTGATACAGTGGAACGCAGGAGTGATTAAATAATAAATGGCACAATAGAGAAAGGCAAAGTGGGTGGTAATCGGGCAATAACGTAACAAAGGATGTTCCAGAGGAGGTGTTAGTGGGAATAGCAGAACCATTACCAGACAATGGGAGCGGTGCTTATCATCCGATACGTTGAACCTAATGTTGAGCCAGAAGACGAGAACATGCCTACAATATAGGGTGTCACCGCATTTTAATCAGACCAGGCAGCTTTGCCAGCCCGGATTGATTTCCTGTCCGCTTTGAATTCGGCAGCCAAGGGACTAATTCTAAAGCCAGCTTCTCTCATCTTTTCAGCTCTACAGAAACAGGACGCACTCATATTCAGATCAGAGGTGGAGATTGACGCTGAATGTATGCTTATCCCAATTGAGGTGAGCTTAGGCTTACAGACAGGAAGATATACTGATCAACTATTGGCCTAAACCAAACAAGGGTTGAGGTTATCCAACGTGTCACAGAGCCGAGTACCTCTCAGATACTTTAACTTCACTCAGTTTGGCGGGGTTCACTTTGCTCTGGGATTTGGACGTTTTAATGTAAAATATGTCTGTTTACTCACATGTCGAGCGGCAGTGAGAAGCGGAACTTTGAGTAAAAAATGGCTGGGGCTCGTACGGGATTTGGCCCAAGACCTCTCGCATTTCAAATGTGATCATTTCGAAGCGAGAATCATACCCCTAGACCAACGAGCCACCGGCAGTGAAAAGCGCAGCTCTCAGATTCTGGCGGTAGTGAGAAATGATATTAGACCCATGGTGCTTGTGTTGTCCCTCAGAGACCTATCTAATTAGTCCCCCTCGCCATAGTCCAGCAAATGTTATCCTTTTGACGAATATATTATTAATTTGAGACATGACATGAGCAACACTTGCCACTTAGCAACCAGTCTCTTCGCCCTCAGCCACTGGTCTCATCGCCCTGAGCAACCGGAGCTCAGCTCTCAGCCACCGGTTGTTTCGCTCTTAGCAGCAAGGCACTTGGCCCTCAGCCACCAGTCCCTTCACGTTCAGCCACCCGATCCTTAGCCCTCAGCCACCGGTCGTTTCGTTCCGAGCAGAAAAGCACTTGCCCCTTAACGAAAAGTCCCTTGTACCTTACCAACTCGTCTCATGGTCCTTAGCAACTGTTCTGATGGACCTTAGCAACCAGTTTGTTCACCCTTGGCAGCTGGTTGTTTGGCTCTCTGTCACCAGTGCCAAGGCCCTCGGCAACCCGTCGCTTGGCCCTTAGCACACAACGCTTTTATAAGCAACCAGTCCCTTGGCCCTGAACCACCATTGCTTTGCCCTCAACAACCAGCTGTTTTTCAATCAGCAGCCGGTCCCTTGGCCCTCAGCCACCGGTCCCTTCACCCTGAGCCACCAGTCTTTTCGCCCTTAGCAACTGGTTCCTTGGCCCACAGCAACCAATATTTGGCATTTACCAACCTGTGCTTTGGCCCTCAGCGATAAGTCCCTTGACAGTCAGCCGCCCGATCCTTAGCCCTCAGTCACCGGTTGTTTTGCTCTTAGCATCCAGTCCCTTGGCCCATAGCAACCAGTCCCTTGGCCCTTAGCATCCAGTCTCTTGGCCCTGAGCAACCAGTCCCTCGGCCCTTAGCATCCAGTCTCTTGGCCCTGAGCAACCAGTCCATTGGCCCTTCGCAACCAGTCCCTTGGCCGTTAGCAACGAGTCTCTTGGCCCTGAGCAACCAGTCTTTTGTCCCTGAGCAACCAGTCCCTTGGCCGTTCGCAACGAGTCCCTTGGCCCTGAGCAACCAGTCCCTTGGCCCTTAGCAACCAGTCCCTCAGTCCTTCGCAGGCGGTCCCTTCGCCCTTAGCAGCCGGTCCCTTAGTGCAAAGCAACCAGTCCCTTGGACATTAGCAACTGGCCCATTTGCCATTAGCAGCCAACACTTGCCATTTGGCAACCCATCTCTTCGCCCTCAGCCACTGGTCCCTTCGCCCTGAGCAACGTTTCCTTAGCCCTCAGCCACTGGTCGTTTCACTCTTAATGGCACAGCACTTGGACCTTAGCAACCAGTCCTTTGGCCCATAGCAACCGGTCCCTTGCCCCATAGCAACCAACATTGGCCCGTAGCAATCAGTGCCTTGGCCCTCAGCCACCAGTCCCTTCATGCTCAGTCACATGATCCTAAATCCACAGCCTCCGGTCGTTTCGCTCTTGGCAGCAAGACGCTTGGCCCTGACCAACTGGACTATTGGCCTTTACCAACAGCTCCTTTGCACTTAGCAACTGGTCACTTGGCCCTTAACAACCAGGCCGGTGGCACTTAGCAACTGCTCCCTTGACCCTTAGCAACTTGTCTGCACCTGGGCAGGACCGGAACCAATGTCCTAGGGGGAGTGTTTGCTAGTGCTGTTGGGGAGGATTTAAACTGATATGGCAGGGGGATGGGAACCAATGCAGGGAGACAGAGGGAAACAAAAAGGAGGCAAAAGCAAAAGACAGAAAGGAGATGAGGAAAAGTGGAGGGCAGAGAAACCCAAGGCAAAGAACAAAAAGGGCCACTGTACAGCAAAATTCTAAAAGGACAAAGGGTGTTAAAAGAACAAGCCTGAAGGCTTTGTGTCTTACTGCAAGGAGTATCCGCAATAAAGTGGATGAATTAACTGTGCAAAAAATGTTAACAAATATGATGTGATTGGGATTACGGAGACGTGGCTCCAGGATGATCAGGGCTGGGAACTCAACATCCAGGGGTATTCAACATTCAGGAAAGATAGAATAAAAGGAAAAGGAGGTGGGGTAGCATTGCTGGTTAAGGAGCAAATTAAGGCAATAGTTCTGAAGGACATTAACTTGATGATGTGGAATGTATATGGGTAGAGCTGCAGAATACCAAAGGACAAAAAACGTTAGTGGGAGTTGTGTACAGACCTCCAAACAGTAGTAGTGATGTTGGGGAGGGCATCAAACATGAAATTAGGGGTGCGTGCAATAAAGGTGCAGCAGTTATAATGGGTGACTTTAATATGCACATAGATTGGGTTAACCAAACTGGAAGCAATACGATAGAGGAGGATTTCCTGGAGTGCATAAGGGTTGGTTTTTTAGACCAATATGTCGAGGAACCAACTAGGGGGGAGGCCATCTTAGACTGGGTGTTGTGTAATGAGAGAGGATTAATTAGCAATCTCGTTGTGCGAGGCCCCTTGGGGAAGAGTGACCATAATATGGTGGAATTCTGCATTAGGATGGAGAATGAAACAGTTAATTCAGAGACCATGGTCCAGAACTTAAAGAAGGGTAACTTTGAAGGTATGAGGCGTGAATTGGCTAGGATAGATTGGTGAATGATACTGAAGGGGTTGAATGTGGATGGGCAATGGCAGACATTTAGAGACCGCATGGATGATCTGCAACAATTGTACATTCCTGTCTGGTGTAAAAATAAAAAAGGGAAGGTGGCTCAACCGTGGCTATCTAGGGAAATCAGGGATAGCATTAAAGCCAAGGAAGTGGCATACAAATTAGCCAGAAATAGCAGAGAACCCGGGGACTGGGAGAAATTTAGAACTCAGCAGAGGAGGACAAAGGGTTTGATGAGGGCAGGGAAAATGGAGTACGAGAAGAAGCTTGCAGGGAACAATAAGACGGATTGCAAAAGTTTCTATAGATATGTAAAGAGAAAAAGGTTAGTAAAGACAAACGTAGGTCCCCTGCAGTCAGAATCAGGGGAAGTCGTCACGGGGACCAAAGAAATGGCGGACCAATTGAACAAGTACTTTGGTTCGGTATTCACTGAGGAGGACACAAACAACCTTCCGGATATAAAAGGGGTCGGAGGGTCTAGTAAGGAGGAGGAACTGAGGGAAATCCTTATTAGTCGGGAAATTGTGTTGGTGAAATTGATGGGATTGAAGGCCGATAAATCCCCAGGGCCTGATGGACTGCATCGCAGAGTACTTAAGGAGGTGGCCTTGGAAATAGTGGATGCATTGACAGTCATTTTCCAACATTCCATTGACTCTGGATCAGTTCCTATGGAGTGGAGGGTAGCCAATGTAACCCCACTTTTTAAAAAAGGAGGGAGAGAGAAAACAGGGAATTACAGACCGGTCAGCCTGACATCGGTAGTGGGTAAAATGATGGAATCAATTATTAAGGATGTCATATCAGTGCATTTGGAAAGAGGTAATATGATAGGTCCAAGTCAGCATGGATTTGTGAAAGGGAAATCATGCTTGACAAATCTTCTGGAATTTTTTGAGGATGTTTCCAGTAGAGTGGACAAGGGAGAACCAGTTGATGTGGTATATTTGGACTTTCAGAAGGCTTTCGACAAGGTCCCACACAAGAGATTAATGTGCAAAGTTAAAGCACATGGGATTGGGGGTAGTGTGCTGACATGGATTGAGAACTGGTTGTCAGACAGGAAGCAAAGAATAGGAGTAAATGGGGACTTTTCAGAATGGCAGGCAGTGACTAGTGGGGTACCGCAAGGTTCTGTGCTGGGGCCCCAGCTGTTTACACTGTACATTAATGATTTAGACGAGGGGATTAAATGTAGTATCTCCAAATTTGCGGATGACACTAAGTTGGGTGGCAGTGTGAGCTGCGAGGAGGATGCTGTGAGGCTGCAGAGCGACTTGGATAGGTTAGGTGAGTGGACAAATGCATGGCAGATGAAGTATAATGTGGATAAATGTGAGGTTATCCACTTTGGTGGTAAAAACAGAGAGACAGACTATTATCTGAATGGTAACAGATTAGGAAAAGGGCAGGTGCAAAGAGACCTGGGTTTCATGGTACATCAGTCATTGAAGGTTGGCATGCAGGTACAGCAGGCGGTTAAGAAAGCAAATGGCATGTTGGCCTTCATAGCGAGGGGATTTGAGTACAGGGGCAGGGAGGTGTTGCTACAATTGTACAGGGCCTTGGTGAGGCCACACCTGGAGTATTGTGTACAGTTTTGGTCTCCTAACCTGAGGAAGAACATTCTTGCTATTGAGAGAGTGCAGCGAAGGTTCACCAGACTGATTCCCGGGATGGCGGGACTGACCTATCAAGAAAGACTGGATCAACTGGGCTTGTATTCACTGGAGTTCAGAAGAATGAGAGGGGACCTCATAGAAACGTTTAAAATTCTGACGGGGTTAGACAGGTTACATGCAGGAAGAATGTTTCCAATGTTGGGGAAGTCCAGAACCAGGGGACACAGTCTAAGGATAAGGGGGAAGCCATTTAGGACCGAGATGAGGAGGAATTTCTTCACCCAGAGAGTGGTGAACCTGTGGAATTCTCTGCCACAGAAGGTTGTTGAGGCCAATTCACTAAATATATTCAAAAAGGAGTTAGATGAAGTCCTTACTACACGGGGGAATCAAGGGGTATGGCGAGAAAGCATGAATGGGGTACTGAAGTTGCATGTTCAACCATGAACTCATTGAATGGCGGTGCAGGCTAGAAGGGCCGAATGGCCTACTCCTGCACCTATTTTCTATGTTTCTATGTTTCTATGTCTCTCGGCCATTAGCAACTGGTCTCTTGGCCCTCTGCCACCAGTGCCAAGGCCG
This sequence comes from Pristiophorus japonicus, assembly GCF_044704955.1. Lineage (NCBI taxonomy): Eukaryota > Metazoa > Chordata > Chondrichthyes > Pristiophoridae > Pristiophorus > Pristiophorus japonicus. Next base: position 853,717 of record NW_027252461.1, read on the forward strand.
TCGGCAACCATTCACTTGGCCATTAGCACCCAACGATTGGCTCTAAGCAACTGGTCCCTTGCCCCTGACCCACCATGGCTTTGCCCTCAGCCACCAGTACCTTGGCCCTCAACCACCGGTCCCTTTGGCCCTCAGCCACTGGCCCTTTGGCCCTCAGCCACCAGTACCTTGGCCCTCAACCACCGGTCCCTTTGGCCCTCAGCCACTGGCCCTTTGGCCCTCAGCCACCAGTACCTTGGCCCTCAACCACCGGTCCCTTTGGCCCTCAGCCACTGGTCCCTTTGGCCCTCAGCCACCAGTACCTTGGCTCTCAACCACCGGTCCCTTTGGCCCTCAGCCACCTGTCCCTTTGGCCCTCAGCCACTGGTCCCTTTGGCCCTCAGCAACCAGTCCCTTGGCCCCAAGCAACTGGTCATTTGGCCCTTAGCAATCAGTCTCTTGGCCCTGAGCAACGGGTCACTTCACCTGAGCAACGGGTCCCTTTGCCCTTAGCAACTGGTCCCTTGGTGCTGCGCAAACAGTCCCTTTGTACTGAGCAATCGGTCCCTTGGCCCCAAGCAGCTGGTCATTTGGCCCTTAGCAATCAGTCTTTTGGCCCTGAGCAACGGGTCACTTCAACCTGAGCAACGGGTCCCTTTGCCCTTAGCAACTGGTCGCTTGCTGCTGAGCAACCAGTCCCTTTGCCCGAAGGAACCAGTCCCTTGGCCCTGAGCAACAGGTCCCTTTGCACTGAGCAACTGGTCCCTTGGCCCTCAGCCACCGGTCCCTTGGCCCTAAGGAACCAGTCCCTTGCCCAAAGGAAATGGTCCCTTGCCCTAAGGAACCAGTCCCTTGCTCCTAAGGCACCGGTCCCTTGGCCCTAAGGAACCAGTCCCTTGCTCCTAAGGAACCGGTCCCTTGGCCCTAAGGAACCAGTCCCTTGCCCAAAGGAAATGGTCCCTTGCCCTAAAGAACCGGTGCCTTGCCCAAGCAACCAGTAGCTTGGCCCTAGGGAACCAATTCCTTGGCCCTCAGCCACCAGTCCCTTAGCCCTTAGCAATCGGTCCCTTGTCTCTGAGCAACCGGTGCTTTGGCCCTCAGCCACCTGTCCCTTAGCCCTTAGCAACCAGTCCTTTGGCTCTTAGCAACCAGTCCTTTGGCCCTTAGCAACCAGTCCCTTCGGCCTGAGCAATGAGTCCCTTAGCCCTTAGCAACCAGTTCCTTAGCAACCAGTCCCTTGGCCCTTAGCAACTGGACCCTTGGACCTTACCAACAGGTCCTTTGGCATTTTGCAACTGGTCCCTTGTCCCTTAGCAACCAGTCCTTTGGCCCTTAGCAACCAGTCCCTTGGCACTTTGCAACCAGTCCCTTAGCGCTTAGCAACAATTCCCTTGGTCCTTAGCAACCAGTCCCTTGGCACTTTGCAACCAGTCCCTTAGCCCTGAGCAACAATCTCTTGGCCCTTAGCAACCAGTCCCTTGGCACTTTGCAACCAGTCCCTTAGCCCTTAGGAACAATCCCTTGGCCCTTAGCAACCAGTCCCTTCGCCCTGAACAATGAGTCCCTTAGCCCTTAGCAACCAGTTCCTTAGCCCTTAGCAACCAGTCCCTTGGCCCTTAGCAACCGGACCCTTGGACCTTACCAACAGGTCCTTTGGCATTTTGCAACTGGTCCCTTGTCCCTTAGCAACCAGGCCTTTGGCCCTTAGCAACCAGTCCCTTGGCCATTTGCAACCAGTCCCTTAGCCCTTAGCAACAAGTCTTTTGGCACTTAGAATCCGTTCCCTTGGCACTTAGTAACTAGTCCATTGGCACTTAGCAATGGGTCCCATGGCCATTAGCAACCGGTCTTTTGGCCGTTAGCACCCATTCTCTTGCCGCTAAGCAACCGGTCCCTTGGCCATTACCAACTGATCCCTTGGCCATTAGCAACCAGTCTCTTGCCTCTCAGCAACTGATCACTTGGCCATTAGCAACCAGTCTCTTGCCTCTAAGCAACAGGTCCCTTGGCCATTAGCCGTCAACACTTGTCACTTAGCAACCGGATTCTTCGTCCTCAGCTACTGGTCTCTTCGCCCTGAGCATCCGGACCTCAGCTCTCAGCCACCGGTTGTTTTGCTCTTAGCAGCAAGGCACTTGGCCCTCAGCCACCAGTCCCTTCACGCTCAGCCACCCGATCCTTAGCCCTTAGCCACCGGTCGTTTCATGCATAGCAGCAAGGTACTTGCCCCTTAACAAAAAGACCATTGGCCCTTAGCAACCTGGCTCTTGGCCCGAAGCAACTGTTCTGTTGGCCCTTAGCAATTAGTCTGTAGGCCCTTTCTCAACTGGTTGTTCGGCTCCTGTCATCAGTGCCAAGGCCCTCAGCCACCGGTCCCTTCACCCTGAGCCACCAGTCTTTTCGCCCTTAGCAACTGGTTCCTTGGCCCACAGCAACCAACATTTGGTCTTTACCATCCTGTGCTTTGGCCCTCAGTGACAAGTCCCTTGACACTCAGCCGCCTGATCCTTAGGCCTCAGTCACCGGTTGTTTTGCCCTTAGCAACCAGTCACTTGGCCCTTAGCAACCAGTTCCTTGGCCCTTAGCAACCTGTCCCTTGGCCCTGAGCAACCGGTTCATTGGTGCAAAGCAACCAGTCCCTTGGCCTTTAGCAACTGGGCCATTTGCCGTTATCAGCCAACACTTGTCACTTATCAACCAGTCTCTTCGCCCTCAGCCACTGATCCCTTTGCCCTGAGCAACGTTTCCTCAGCCCTCAGCCACTGTTCGTTTCGCTCTTACTGGCAAGGCACTTGTCCCTTAACAACCAGTTCTTTGGCCCATAGCAACCGGTCCCTTGCCCCACAGCAACCAATATTGGCCCAGAGCAACTAGTGACTTAGCCCTCAGCCACCAGTCCCTTCATGCTCAGTCACCCGATCCTAAGCCCACTGCCTCCGGTCATTTCGATCCTAGCTGCAAGACACTTGGCGGTTATTAACTGGTCCCTTGTCCCTTAGCAACTAGTCCCTTTGCCCTTAGCAACTTGTCCCTTGGTGCTTTGCAACTAGTCCCTTGGCCCTCAGCCACCGCTCCTTTATCCTCAGCAAATAGTCCCTTTGCCCTTAGCAACTTGTCCCTTGGTGCTTAGCAACCAGTCCCTTTGCCCGAAGGAACCGGTCCCTTGGCCCTCAGCCACCGGTCCCTTTGTCCTGAGCAACCAGTCCATTCGCTCTCGACAACTGGTTCCTTGGCCTACAGCAACCAACACTTGGCCATTAGCAACCAGTCCTTTGGTCCTTAGCAACCTGTCCCTTGGACATTAGCAACTGGCCCATTTGCAATTAGCAGCCAACACTAGCCACTTAGCAACTGGTCTTTTCGCCCTCAGCCACTGGTCCCTTCACCCTGAGCTACGTTTCCTCAGCCCTCAGCCACTGGTCGTTTCACTCTTGGCGGCAAGGCACTTGGCCCTTAGCAACCAATCCTTTGGCCCGTAGCAACCAGTCCCTTGCCCCACAGCAACCAACATTGGCCCATAGCAACCAGTGCCTTGGCCCTCAGCCACCAGTCCCTTCATGCTCAGTCAACTGATCCTAAGCCCACAGCCCCCGGTCGTTTCACTCTTGGCGGCAAGGCACTTGGCCTTTAGCAACCAGTCCCTTGGCATTTATCAACCGGTGCCTTGCCTCTGAGCAACAGGTGCTTTGGCCCTCTGCCACCAGTCACTTAACCCTTAATAACCAGTCCCTTGGTCCTTAGCAACCAGTACCTTGGGCCTTTGCAACCAGTCACTTAGCCGTTAGCAACGATTCCCTTACCCCTCAGCAACCAGTCCCTTAGCCCTTAGCAACCAGTCCCTTGGCCCTTCGCAACCAGTCCCTTGGACCTTAGCAACGAGTCCCTTAACCCGGAGCAACCAGTCCCTTGGCCCATAGCATCGAGTCCCTTAGCATAAAAACAGATAGTAAAAGCTTTTACGGATACATAAAACAGAAAAGAGTGACTAAAGTTAATGTTGGTCCCTTAGAAGATGAGAAGGGGGATTTAATAATGGGAAATGTGGAAATGGCTGATACCTTAATTATTATTTTGCTTCGGTCTTCACAGTGGAAGACACAAAACCCATGCCAAAAATTGCGGGTCACGGGAATGTGGGAAGGGAGGACCTTGAGACAATAACTATCACTTGGGAGTGAGTGCTGGACAGGCTAATGGGATTCAAGGTAGACAAGTCCCCTGGTCCTGATGAAATGCATCCCAGGGTATTAAAAGCGATGGTGGAAGTGAGAGCAGATGCATTCGTTATAATCTACCGAAATTCTCTGGACTCTGGGGAGGTACCAGCGGATTGGAAAGCAGCTAATGCAACGCCTCTGTTTAAAAAAGGGGGCAGACAATTATAAGCTGGTTAGTTTGACATCTGTGGGGAAAATGCTTACAGCTATCATTAAGGAAGAATTAGCGGGACATCTAGATAGGAATAGTGCAATCAAGCAGACACAACATGGATTCGTGAAGTGGAAATCATGTTTAACTAATTTACTGCCATCCTTTGAGGATATAACGAGCATGGTGGATAGAGGTGTACCGATGGATGTGGTGTATTTAGATTTCCAAAAGGCATTCGATAAGGTGCCACACAAAAAGTTACTGCAGAAGCTAAAGGTACGCGGAGTCAGAGGAAATGTATTAGCATGGATAGAGAATTGGCTGGCTAACAGAAAGCAGAGAGTCGGGATAAATGGGTACTTTTCGGGTTGGAAATCGGTGGTTAGTGGTGTGTCACAGGGATCGGTGCTGGGACCACAACTGTTTACAATATACATAGATGGCCTGGAAGAGGGGACAGAATGTAGTGTAACACAATTTGCAGATGGCACAAAGATTAGTGGGAAAGCGGCTTGTGTAAAGGTCACAGAGAGGTTGCAAAGTGATTGAGATAGGTTAAGCGAACGGGCTAAGGTTTGGCAGATGGAATACAATGGACGAAAATGTGAGGTCATCCACCTTGGGGAAAAAAAACAGTAAAAGGGAATATTATTTGAATGTGGAGAAATTACAACATGCTGTGGTGCAGAGGGACCTGGGGGTCCATGTGCATGAACCCCAAAAAGTTAATTTGCAGGTGCAGCAGGTAATCAGGAAGGCGAATGGAATGTTGGCCTTCATTGCGAGAGGGATGGAGTACAAAAGCAGGGAGGTCCTGCTTCAACTATATAGGGTATTGGTGACGCTACACCTGGAGTACTGCGTGCAGTTTTGGTCACCTTACTGAAGGAAGGATATCCGATCTTTGGAGGGGGTACAGAGACAATTCACTTGGCTGATTCTGGAGATGAGTGGGTTACCTTATGATAATAGATTGAGTAGACTGGGTCTTTACTCGTTGGAGTTCAGAAGGATGAGGGGTGATCTTACAGAAACATTTAAAATAATGAAAGGGATAGACAAGATAGAGGCAGAGAGGGTGTTTCCACTGGTCGGGGAGACTAGAACTAGTGGGCACAGCCTCAGCAACCGGTCCCTTGGTCCTCAGTGACTAGACCCTTGGCCCTCAGCCACCAGTCGCTTGGCCGTCAGCCTCCGGTCTCTTGACACTCAGCCACCAGTCCCTTGGCCATTAGCCACCAGTCCCTTGACACTCAGCCACCGGTCGCTTGACACTCAGCCACCAGTCCCTTGACACTCAGCCACCAGTCCCTTGACACTCAGCCACCAGACCCTTGGCCCTCACCCACCGGTCGCTTGACACTCAGCCACCAGTCCCTTGGCCATTAGCCACCAGTCCCTTGACACTCAGCCACCGGTCTCTTGACACTCAGCCACCGGTCTCTTGACACTCAGCCACCAGTCCCTTGGCACTCACCCACCGGTCGCTTGGCCCTCACCCACCGGTCGCTTGACACTCAGCCACCAGTCCCTTGGCCATTAGCCACCAGTCCCTTGGCACTCAGCCACCGGTCCCTTGACGCTCAGCCACCGGTCCCTTGATGCTCAGCCACCGGTCCCTTGGCCAATAGCCACCAGTCCCTTGGCCCTCAGCCTCCGGTCTTTTGCCCTGATTAACCGGTCAGTTGGGCATTGGCAACCGGTCCGTTGGCCTTCAGCCACCAGTCCCTTGGCCCTCAGCAACCGATGCTTTGGGCCTCAGCAACCGATCCTTGCAGCCTAGCACCCGACCCTTGGCCGTCAGCAACAGGTCCATTAGACACAAGTCCTTTGGCCTTCAGAAACTTGGCCGTCAGCCACCAGTCCCGTGGCCCTTGGCATCCGTTGCCAGGTCCCTAGGGAACTGTTTCCAAACCCTTCAACTACTGTTCTCAAGGTCCTTGACAACCAGTCTCTAGGCCCTCAGCAACCAGCCCCTTGGCCCTCGGCCACCAGCCCCTTCGCCTTCGACCACTGGCCCCTTGACTGTCAGCCACCAGTCACTTAGTTCTTAACAGCCGGACACTTTGCCCATAGCAACCGGTCTCGTGGCCCTTAAAAAAACGGCCTCTTCCGCGAAGCAACTAGTCCCTTGGCCCTCCGCAAATGGTGGCTTGGCCCACAGCAATCAACACTTGACCCATCCACCTCCATGGCACGAACCTGGTATTGCAGTACTTCCAGGAACGGTGCAGTGGCTCTAGGCCTTTTGGCTAAGAGCATTGGCGCAGAGTGATCCTTGGCATGTGCAAGTTGACCTCTGGCGTTTGTGATTTGACAAAGAATTGGAACGATTCGCTACGAATTTAAAAAAAAAAAATGTGAGCGCCCATCTCAGAATGCGGGCCGATGCATTCGTATTTATCCTTCATCAGTGATCTCCACAGTATTCACCCAGGCACTGTAATGATGAAAGTGATAGCCAGATCCCACGTGTGGTGGCCCGGTATCGATGTGAACTTAGAGGCCTGCGTGCACAAATGTAACACATGCTCACAGTTAAGCAATGCATCCAGGGAGGAGCCACTAAGTTTATGATCTTGGCTCTCCAAGCCGTGTTCCAGGGTCCATGTCGACTATGCAGGCAAGTTTTTGGGTAAAATGTTCCTAGTGGTTGTTGATGCATAATCCAAATGGATTGAATGTGAGATAAGGGACCGGTGGATGAGGGCCAAGGGACCGGTGTCTGAGAGCCAAGGGACCGGTGGCTGAGGGCCAAGGGACCAATTGCGAAGTGCCTAAAGAACAATTGCTGAGGGCTAAATCACCAGGTGCTAAATGCTAAATGACCGATTGCTGAGGGCCAAGGGACAAGTTGTGATGGCCAAATAAATGGTTGCTGAGAGTCAAGGTACCGATGGCTGAGGGTCAAGGACCCGGTGGCTGAGAGCCAAGTGACTGGTGGCTGAGGGTCAAGGATCCGGTGGCTGAGGGCCAAGGGACTGGTGGCTGAGTGTCAAGGACGCGGTGGCTGAGAGCCAAGTGACCGGTGGCTGAGGGCCAAGGGACCGGTGGCTGATGGCCAAGGGTCCGGTCGCTGAGAGCCAAGGGACTGGTGGCTGAGGACCAAGGGACTGGTGGCCGAGGGTCAAGGGACCGGTGGCTGAGAGCCAAGTGACCGGTGGCTGAGGTCCAAGGGACTGGTGGCTGAGGGCCAAGGGACCGGTGGCTGAGGGCCAAGGGACTGGTGGCTGAGGGCCAAGGGACCGTTGGCTGTGGGCCAAGGGACTGCTGGCTGAGGGTCAAGGACCCGGTGGCTGAGGGCCAAGGGACCGGTGGCTGAGGGCCAAGCGTCCGGTCGCTGAGAGCCATGGGACTGGTGGCTGAGGACCAAGGGACTTGTGGCTGAGGGTCAAGGGACCGGTGGCTGAGGGCCTTGGGTCCGGTCGCTGAGAGCCAAGGGACTGGTGGCTGAGGACGAATGGACTGGTGGCTGAAGGTCAAGGGACCGGTGGCTGAGGGCCAAGGGTCCCGTCGCTGAGAGTCAAGGGACCGGTGGCTGAGGGCCAAGGGACCGGTGGCTCAGTGCCAAGGGACTGGTGGCTGAGGGCAAAGGGACTGGTGGCTGAGGGACAAGGGACCGGTGGCTGAGCGTCAAGCGATCTGTGGCTGAGGGCCAAGAGACTGGTGGCTGAGGGCCAAGGGACCAGTGGCTGAGCGTCAAGCGACCTGTGGCTGAGGGCCAAGAGACTGGTGGCTGAGGGACAAGGGACCGGTGGCTGAGGGCCAAGGACCCTGTGGCTGAGGGCCAAGGGACTGGTGGCTAAGGGTCAATGGACCGGTGGCTGAGAGCCAAGTGACCGGTTGCTCAGTGGCAAGGGACCGATAGCTGAGGGCCAAGGACCCGGTGGATGAGGGCCAAATGACCGGTTGCTCACTGCCAAGGGACTGGTGGTTGAGGGCCAAGGACCCGGTGGCTGAGGGCCAAGGGACCGGTGGCTGAGGGCTAAGTGACCGGTTGCTCAGTGCCAAGGGACCGGTGGCTGAGGGCCAAGGGACCAGTCGCTGAGAGCCAAGGGTCCGGTCGCTGAGAGCCAAGGGACTGGTGGCTGTGGACCAAGGGACTAGTTGCTGAGGGCCAAGGGACCGGTGGCTGAGGGCCAAGGGGCTGGTGGCTGAGGGCCAAGGGTCTAGTTGCTGAGGGCCAATGGAACGGTGGCTGAAGCTCAAGTGACCAGTGTCTGAGGGCCAAGGGTCTAGTCGCTGAGGGCCAAGCGTCCGGTGGCTGAGAGCCAAGCGACCGGTGGCTGAGGCCCAAGTGACCAGTGGCTGAGGGTAAAGTGACCGGTGGCTGAGGGCCAAGTGCCTTGCTGCTAAGAGCAAAACAACCGATGGCTGAGAGCTGAGGTCCGGATGCTCAGGGCGAAGAGAACAGTGGCTGAGGGCGAAGAGACTTGTTGCTAAGTGGCAAGTGTTGACTTCTAAGTGCTAAGGGACCGGTGGATTAGCGGCAAGGGACCGGTTGCTTAGCGGCAAGAGACTGGTTGCTAATGGCCAATGGACCGGTGCTAATGGCCAAAGGACCTTTTGCTAATGGCCAAGGGACATGTTGCTAATGGCCAAGGGACCATTTCCTAAGTGCCAAAGGATCGGATGCTCAGTGCCAAGGGACATGTTGCAAAGGGCTAAAGGTCTGGTCGCTAACTGCTAAGGGACTGTTTGCTAAGAGCTAAGGGACTGGTTGCTAAAGGCCAAAGGCCTGTTTGCTAATAGACAAGGGACTAGTAGCAAAGTGCCAAAGGACCTGTTGGTAAGGTCCAAGGGACCGGTTGCTAAGGGCCAAAGGACTGGTTGCTAAGGGGTAAGGGACTGGTTGCTGAGGGCTAAGGGATTCGTTGCTAATTTCCAAGGGATTGGTTACTAAGGGCCAAGGGACTGGTTACTAAAGGCTAAGGGACTGGTGACTGAGGGCCAAAGCACCCGTTGCTCAGAGAGAAGGGACATGTTGCTTAAGGCCAAGCGACTGGTTGCTTCAGGCAAGGGACCGGTTCCTTAGGGCGAGGGACCGTTTCCTTCGCGCAAGGGACTAGTTCCTTAGGGCCAATGGACCGGTTCCTTCGGGCCAAGGAACCGGTTTCTGAGAACCAAAGGACCGGCTGTTGAGGGCCAATGGACCAGTTGCTGAGGGCTAAGGGCTGGTTGCTCAGGGAGATGGACCGGTTGCTACGTGTCAAGAGTTGGCTGCTAATGCCCAAGTGACCAGCTGCTCCGTGTCAAGGGATAGGTTGTTCAGGGCCAAGTGCGCGGTTCCTGAGGCCAAGGGATTGGTTGCTGAGGGCCAATGGACTGGATGCTTAGAGCCAAACAACCGATGACTGAAGGCTAAGGATTGGGCGGCTGAGTGTCAAGGGTTTTGTCGCTGAGGGCCAAAGCACCGGTTGCTAAGGGCCAGGTGTTGGTTGCTGGAGGCCAAGGAATCAGTTGCTTAGGGCAAATGGGCTTGTTGCTCAGTGAGAAGGGACCAGTTGCTGAGGGCCAAGGGACCGGTTGTTCAGGACAAAGGAACCTGTTGCTTAGGCCCAAGAGACGTGTTCCTTCGGGCAAAGGGACTGCTTGTTATGCACCAAGGGACCAGTTGCTGAGGGCCAAGGGACCGGTTGCACAGGAGAAAGGGTCCTGTTGCTTAGGCCCAAGAGACGTGTTCCTTCGGGCAAAGGGACTGTTTGCTATGCAGCAAGGGATCAGTTGCTAAGGGCCAAGAGGTTGATTGCTAGGTGCCAAATAACCAGCTGCTAAGGTCCAAATGACAAGTTGCTAAGGGCCAAATGACCAGTTGCTATGGGCCAAATGACCAGTTGCTAAGGGCCAAGGGACCGGTGGCTGAGGACCAAAGAGACCGGAGGCTGAGGGCCAAGGGACCGGTGGCTGAGGGCCAAGGGATCGGTGGTTGAGGGTGAAAGGGACCGGTGGTTGAGGGCCAAGGGACTGATGGCTGAGGGCAAAACTACTGGTTGCTGAGGGCAAAGCCATGGTGGTTAAGGCCAAGGGAATGGTTGTTTAGATCCAATGGTTGGGTGCTAATGGCCAAGTGAATGGTTGCCGAGGGTCTTTGCACTGGTGGCAGAGGGCCAAGAGACCAGTTGCTAATGGCCTAAAGACTAGTTGCTAAGGGCCAAGGGACCTGTTGGTAAGGGCCAAGGGACTGGTTGGTAAGCGCCAAGTGACTTGCTGCGAGGATCGAAACGACCGGAGTCTGTGGGCTTAGGATCTGGTGACTGAGCATGAAGGGACTGGTGGCTGAGGGCCAAGGCACTGGTTGCTATGGGCCAATGTTGGTTGCTGTGGGGCAAGGGACTGGTTGCTATGGGCTAAAGGACTGGTTGCTAAGTGCCAAGTGCCTTGCCGCTAAGAGCGAAACGACCAGTGGCTGAGGGCTGAGGAAACGTTGCTCAGGGCGAAGGGACCAGTGGCTGAGGTCGAAGAGACCGGTTGCGAAGTGGCAAGTGTTGGCTGCTAACGGCAAATGGGCCAGTTGCTGAAGGCCAATGGACCAGTTGCTTTGCACCAAGGGACCAGTTGCTAAGGGTCAAGGGACTGGTTGATAAGGGCCAAGGGACTGGTTGATAAGGGCCAAGAGCCCGGTTGCTAAGAGCAAAACAACCGGTGACTGAGGGCTAATGATCGGCGGCTGAGCATTAAGGGACTTGTCGCTGAGGGCCAAAGCACAGGTTTGTAAAAGCCAAATGTTGGTTGCTGTGGGCCAAGGAACCAGTTGCTCAGGGCAAAAAAACTGGTAGCTCAGGGCTAAGGGACCAGTGGCTGAGGGCCAAGGAACCAGTTGCTCAGGGCAAAAAGACTGGTGGCTCAGGGCTAAGGGACCAGTGGCTGAGGGCCAAGGGAACAGTTGCTCAGGGCAAAAAGACTGGTGGCTCAGGGCTAAGGGACCAGTGGCTGAGGGCCAAGGGAACCGGATGCTGAGGGAAAAACGGTCGGTTTCTGAGGCAAAGCAATGGTGGTTCAGGGTCAAGGAACTGGTTTCTTAGAGCCAAGGGTTGGGCGCTCAGGGCCAAGTGACCGGTTGCCGAGGGCCTTGGCACTGGTGACAGAGATCCAAAAAACTGGTTGCCAAGGGCCTACAGACTGGTTGCTAAGGACCAACAGGATAGTTGCTAAGGGCCAAGAGCCTGGTTGCTAAGTGCCAAGGGATCGGTTGGTAAGGCCCAAGGTGCTTTTTGTGAAGGGCCAAGTGCCTTGATGTTAAGAGCGAAACGACCGGTGATGAGAGCTGAAGTCCGCTTGCTCAGGGCGAAGAGTCCAGTGGCTGAGGGCGAAGAGTAGCCACTGGTTGCTAAGTGGCAAGAATTGGCTGCTAATGGCCTAGAGACCGGTTGCTGAGGGCCAAGAGACAAGTTGCTTTGCGTCAGGAGACTGGTTGCTAAGGGCCAAGGGATCGGTTGCCAATCGCCAAGAGACCGGTTGCTAATGGCCATGGGACCGACTGCTAGGGGCCAAGTGACCAGTTGCTTAGGGCCAAGCGACCAGTTTCAAAGTACCAAGGACCGTTTTCTAAGGGCCAAAGAACCTGTGGCTAAGGGCCAAGGGACCGGCTGCTAAGGGCAAAGGATTGGCGGCAGAGGGCCAATGCACCGGTTGCTCAGAGACAAGGGACCGGTTGCTTAGGGCCAAGGGACTGATTCCTAAGTGCCAAGGCACCGGTTGCTGAGAACCAAAGGACCGGTTGTTGAGGGCCAAGGGACCAGTTGCTGAGGGCTAAGGACGGTTGCTCAGGGAGATGGGACTGGTTGCTACGTGGCAAGAGTTGGCTGCAATGGGTTAGGGACAGGCTGCTTAGTACCAAGGGACCAGTTGTTCAGGGCCAAGTGAACGGTTGCGGAGGCCAAGGGACCGGTTGCTGAGGGCCATGGAACCGGTTGCTGAGTGCCAAGGGACAGGTTGCTGAGGCCATGGAACCGGTTGCTGAGGGCTAAGGGACTGGTTGCTGAGGGCCATGGGATAGGTTGCTGAGGGCTAAGGGACTGGATGCTAAGAGCTAAACAACCAGTGACAGAGGGCTAATGATCAGACGGCTGAGTGTCAAGGGACTTGTCACTGAGGGCCAAAGCACCAGTTGCTAAGGGCCAAATGTTGGTTGCTGGAGGCCAAGGAACCAGTTGCTAAGGACGAATGGACTTGTTGCTCAGGACGAAGGAACCGGCGGCTGAGGGCCAAGGGACTGGTTGCTCAGGACAAAGGGACCTGTTGCTTAGGGCCAAGGGACCAGTATCCTCAGGCAAAGGTATTCGTTGCTAAGCACCAAGGGACCAGTTGCTAAGGGCCAAGGGACCCGCTGCTCAGGTTGAAGTGACCCGTTGCTAAGGGCCAAGAGACCGATTGCTAAGTGCCAAATGACGATTTGCTAAGGGTCAAATGACCAGTTCCACAGACCAAATGAGCAGCTGGCCAAGGGACCGGTGGCTGAGGGCCAAGGGACCGGTGGCTGAAGGCCCAAGGGATCGGTGGCTGAGGACCAAGGAACTGGTGGCAGAGTGCCAAGAGATCGGTTGCTAAGGGCCGAGAGACAAGTTGCGAGGGCAAAGAGAACAGTTGCTAAAGGCCAAGGGCCTGGTTGCTAAGTGCCAAGGGCCTGGTTGCTCAGGGCCAATGGACCAGCTGTAAAGGGACAATGGAGCTGTTGGTAAAGGCCAAAGGACTGGTGGCTGAGGGCCAAGGGACTGGTGGCTGAGGGAAAAACTGCTGGTTGCTGAGGGCAAAGCCATGGTGGTTCAGGGCCAAGGGACCGGTTGCTTAGAGCTAATGATTGGGTGCTAATGGCCAAGTGAATGTTTGCCAAAGGCCTTGGCACTGATGATTAGAGGGCCAAGAGACTGGTTGCAAACGGCCTAGAGACTAGTTGCTAAGGGCTGAGGGAGCTGTTGCAACTGGCCGAGGGCCTGGTAGCGAAGGGCCAAGGGACAGGTTGCGAAGGGCCAAGAGACCTGTTGGTAAGGGCCAAGACACCGGTTGACAAAGGCCAAGGGACTGATTGGTAAGCACCAAGTGCCTTGCTGCTAGAAGCGAAACGACCGGAGTCTGTGGGCTTAGGATCGGGTGACTGAGCATGAAGGGACTGGTGGCTGAGGGCCAAGGCACTGGTTGCTATGGGCCAATGTTGGTTGCTGTGGGGCAAGGGACCAGTTGCTATGGGCCAAAGGACTGGTTGCTAAGTGCCAGGTGCCTTGCCTCCAAGAGCGAAACGACCAGTGGCTGAGGGCTGAGGAAACATTGCTCAGGGCGAAGGGACCAGTGGCTGAGGGTGAAGAGACCGGTTGCTAAGTGGCAAGTGTTGGCTGCTAACGGCAAATGGGCCAGTTGCTAATGTCCAAGGGCGTGGTTGCTAAGTGCCAAGGGCCTGGTTGGTACGGGCCAAGGGACCAGTTGCTAAGGGCCAATGGACCTGTTGGTAAGGCCCAAGTTACGGTGGCTGAGGACCAAGGGACTGGTGGCTGAGGGAAGAACAGCCGGTTGCTGAGGGCAAAGCAATGGTGGTTCAGGGCCAAGGGACCGGTTGTTTCGAGCCAAGGGTTGGGTGATAAGGGCCGAGTGACCGATTGCCGCGGGCCTTGGCACTGGTGACAGAGAGCTAAACAACGGTTTGCCATTTTCTTCAATGTTAGATGACATATCATTTATCCTTCTCCGAATTGTATGGTCAGACAGCGGAATTTTTGCAATTTCTTGTTGCACTTCATCACCAAGCATTATGTTGACAATTTTACGATATGCAGGCAAAATAAGTGAGTGAGCTATAGTATGAGACTGAATTTTCTGCGCTATTAATTCAGCAACTTTTTACACTATAATTTAGATTCATTTTTCTGCAAGGTGCTAGTGCAATGCCCGACCTCTTCCGTGCTAAAGACATATATTTCTGATTCAATTGCCAACCAGAACTCCCACAGTGAGACGGATGAGTGACGAACGCCCGGAGTGGTGTAAACATTGAAACATGTTTCAGAATTCGGAGAATTCAGTTTGTGCATCGACAGGATTTAACCGTCTCACATACCAGGAGGAAAACTGGAGCTGCTTCTGTTAAATGTGGTGCAGCATTGCCGTCAGAGCCCGGCTTTCTGTACATTGTTAGTTAGAAATGTGAGCAAAATATCACTCCGATCTTTGGGTGGTTTCACGTCAAACACTTGTATTATTAGTTTGGATATAATTAGTGCAGCACAAACATTACTGTGAAGGGTGTTGACGCGCTGCCAAATGACTGGAAGTAATATCAATGCTCCTGATCTTTCATGGTCCCACAGGAAATCTCCCGCAATTATAATTACGTTTTTCTCTTCAGCTCTCATCTCACAGTCAGTTGGAGCCCTGTGTTCAGTGCCAAGAGTCATCATCACTTCTCGGACAGAATGAGAGTTCCGTTAATCGCCTATCAATTTTCCTGGTTACCACCAGTTGTACAGGCAGGAATGCTTTACTATCCGATTATAGCTGCCGTGGGAATCCCCGGTAAGTGCTTATATTCCGTTACTAACGTCGTGAATAAAGTTGGGATTAACTTTATTCCTGCTCTTATTTCAGTAATTATATTTTTAAACTATTCTTCTCAATTCAATTAAAAGGCTGAGAGTCAGTGACTGTATTTCCCGCTCTACCTTTTTAAGTGACTGATCATTTGGTGCCTTTCTAATTTTCTTTAACCCCCATAAAAGCTTCAGATTATTTCCCCCATGTAATGTCTTTCAAACTGGGCCCGTTTTATCTGAGAATCGTGCAATGTGTGATTCAATGGATTATTTTAATCCCATTTTTCCGTGCCTGCTCTCCTTTCCCGTAACACTCGGTAATATCTGACAGATTATATTTTACTGAACATTCAGCGTGTTGTAAAATGCTCCATTGACTCCCGCTGTGGAGATAGACACTGACAGCCGATCATGGACATATACCTGGGAATTCGGACAGTCAGGACCGGGATTTGTTCAGTCCCGTTAATCAGAATCTACCCGCTGTTCTCGGTCTGGTTCCAGCAAAGTGCCGGATATTATTCCTGGTGATCAGAATCCATGCCGAGAGTGGGATTGTGCTCCATGCAGGAACACAGACTCTCTCCCTCATCTTCTCCACTGACCGGTGACCAGCCTGTTCTCAGACTCGCCTTCACCCTCCCGGCGGAGATTGTTCTGCCTTCAGTCGGTGGGAGGCAGCTGGTTTCTGTCACATCCATTCCTGCAGCGGTACAGGTCAGACCGGGAATCCGTGCTGTGAGAGAGCGATTGAAACAAGTCAGCGGCGCTCTATGCAGCTGTCCTGCGTTTGTCCACATTTAAAAACCCGTTTTAGATTCAATACCTGCATTTTAACCAAAGCACCGTCTCCATGCCGGGTCATGGTCCCTTTATACTAATCGCACACATTTATTGTTCAGACCAAACGCTTGCAGGGTGATATAACATCGACTGTCCCCTCAGTAAGTCCGTCCGCTCGGTGATCCACACACATTCACTTTAATTTCGCTTCAGATACTGAGAGATAGAGGACTTTCTAGTCACATTTACCCACCCGGTCTCCATATCCCTTTCTCGCCTCTCCCTCCAGCCACGGACCCAATCTACTTTGAATTCTGACAGTTTCTGCCTCAACCTCTATCCATGTGACTGAACTCCACCTCCTCCCCAATCCCTGTATAAAAAAGCTTCTCCTGCTCTCTCTTCTCTCTGTTCCATTGTCTTCTATTTCATCTTCTTTCTACAGCGCCTCGTTCTGCAACACACATCTACTGGAATCAGTCTGCTTCTATCTATCTTCTTCCATCCTGTCAATAATTTTAAACACATCTGTCATATCGCCCTGTAATCTGTGTCTGTGTAACATTCCTCTAAGTCACATTTACAGGTTATGTGGCAGAGCCCAGGGTATCGAACCAGTGTGTTGTATCACCCATTGTACCACTGACTAACTTTCCCACTTCAGTTGGGAAACTGAAATCTCACATCCTGTCTCCTGAGTTCCCAGCACCCTGTACTAATAAATTGCGTTGCATGTTTGTGTTTGACGAAACATGATCAGCATTAAAGTCCAATATTACGGCTGTTGTTTTTAACGCTCTGCAGAGACTGTTTGAAGAGGTTACTGAATGAGAACAGATTGAAGTGAGTTGTCTCACTGTCCCGCTGACTCTCACAAATCTCAGGATCAACGCAGCCTAATGCTCCTACTGCAAGTTTCGCCCCTGTATTACTAAGAGTATCTCTCACTATATCAGCTCACATGGTCCGTTGTAACAAGTGCCGCACCAAGAGTCCCGATCATTTCTCAGAGATCAGTACAGTTTGATTTATTGTATTACCATTTGCCGTGTTCCAGTTCTCGGCGTGGTAATTGGTGTTCCCGGTAACGTGCTTAGTTTGTGAAGCAAAAGCGCCAAATTGTTATTTCCATTCAATCTTGTGTCAGCTGCGGTAATTTTAACAATAAATATGATCAGTACTCGGTGCATTGGAATGTCTGTTCCCATCGTCTCAAATTGTATTACATTGTCAGTTAAGTC
Organism: Pristiophorus japonicus; assembly: GCF_044704955.1. NCBI lineage: Eukaryota > Metazoa > Chordata > Chondrichthyes > Pristiophoridae > Pristiophorus > Pristiophorus japonicus. The sequence goes on from NW_027252461.1 coordinate 870,608, forward strand.
CCTGATTTGATAATGTTTTTCAGTTATTATTCGTAAAAATGGGAACCCACGTAATTAGCTGTAATCTTACGACTTGGATCGATAGTTGGTTGCACGGAAGGAACCACAGAATAGGGTTAAATGTTAAGCGAATTTTGGCTTTTATCACAAGGGGGAAGATATTTACAACTGAGGACGTGCTGTTCTCGCGTTACAGAGATTTGGTCAGATCTCATTTGGAATATATACGTTCAGTTTTGGGCAACATATCGCAGGATAGATGGATTGGCCTTCGAGGGGTTTCAGCGCAAGTTAACCAGACTGATACCACGGTTTAATGTATTCAAATATGAGGAAAGGTTACATAACCTTGCCTTGTATTCCATTGTGTTTAGAAGGGCGAAACGTGATATAACCGAGCTATTTAAATAGATAAAGGTGTTCGATAGTGTAGGCACAGAGACTGTTTCCTATGGCGGTGAGCTCGGCCATTTAGGAGTGAAATCACGAAACACTTTCTCACACAAAGTCGAGGAGAAATCTAACACTCGTTCTCACAAAATTCTGTCCATTAATGGTCAGTTGTAATTTTACAGACTCTGATCGATAGATTTGTTAAGGTCAGGGTATCAAGGGATATGGAACCAAGACGGTAATTGGAGTGAGGGTGCCGATCACCCATGGTCTACTGGAATGGTGGAAAAGGCTTGTGGGGCAGAATGATCTAATCCTGCGTTCCTATACGTCAAGCACCAGAGTCATCATTTCTGCAATGAGATTTCCGGCAATCGCAGGTCCAATTTCAGTGTATCTGAATGTTCTACAGGAAAAAATGTCCGATGATATCCTGCAGTCCATAGAGGTTCCATCACTCATTTTAACAGGTTACAGATTGCATAAATCCGTGTCTCGCTGTATTACCTGGAGGGCCTGGTCATTGCTCTGTCGGTCCTGGGGTGATTATTTGTCAGGTTTGTGTCACTATCGGAAATTCCGAGAATATCTGTCCTCCATTCCCTCCAAACTTTGCGAGATGTTTATTGATATTACAATGTTTTTGATTCTCCAACTCAAAACCTAACATTGTTTTACATGGAATGTCTCGGAGCAATGCGGTTCTAAGTGAGAATGAGCCCAGTATTCACACAGTGGGATGTCGTTGGAGTGTGAAATTGTTTCAGTTAATCGTTAGCAGCGTCAGGAACCCCTCGCTAATGTTCTCCTCTTTGCATGCTCTGGTTAACTTATCTACCTGGCCTTGAAATGTAACAGCCGGGGCTCCCATCTGAATCAGAAGTTTTTGGGTTTGATACCCTGTCGAAAATCCAATCTGACATTCGTATGGCATTCCCATGGCAGTATTTCCGAATAACGCAAACCTTAGCCAACTTTACCAACCAGATGTTGTATTTGTGGATCTTGCTTTAGTATATATATACATTTAGTTACATTACAAAGTATGTTACGAAGTTGTAGAAACCATCTTCTGACAAACAGTGAAAGCGCATATTAACTTTGCTGGAGTGTAAAATACACGTGTTTTATTTCACGCCAATTCTGGGAAATACGGTTGTGTTTTCAAGCAATTCCTGAAACCACAGTGGTGATGTATTTACTCAGAGCTGAATTCGTGCACCAAGCACAGTTATGGTCCGTGGCTGCAAATTTCATTTTTAAACATTTGCAGCCAGTTATACACACATGTAATGATTATATTTGGGACATTGCACAGGCAGTGGAACCGGAGACTGAAGGGATGGAGAGCTTGGAATATAGAAACATTAAGACACAGTAGTAATGATATTTTAATTGTAACTGGCAACAGTGGTGGTTGGATTCAGTGAGAGAAGGACATTGTTTCCCTTTTTGTCCTGTCATTATATAGCAGCTGCAATTAGAAACAAGAATAATTGTCAAATCATTTTGTTACTAGAATATTTGTTAATCAGGTATCAGCACTATTTAAACTGTGACTCTGTTTAAACCGAGGAGATAATGAATTAATTGACAATGACATTTCTGCAGCCACCAATCTCCCCAAATATCCCCTCAGCATCACCTTTGATGCCCTATTTCCTATTAAAACAAATAATCTCTCTCACTCTGGCCTTTCTCTGGTACGGCCCTCATTCTCGATCACTCAAGTACAAGGGCCGCAGACTTGTACGGATGTGTCGAACAACTGATTTAACCATTCTACGCCAGATTTGGCTAGACCACATAAAGTATTATCGGGCCCTACTCGTGTCTGCTAAAACTGCTCACTATTCCAACATCATTCTAGAATGGAAATATAACCCCCGGCTACTATTCTCGACTGTTAACCTTCTTGTTAAACTCCTCTCCCCAGTCTCCACCACACTCACCTCCAACAACAAGTGTGAGTAGCTCATGGAATTATTTGTCTCAAAGATTGAGACCACCCAATCAGCTGCCTCTGCCACTTCTCTTCCTTCCTCTAGCCCAACGGGTCAAACATCCCCTAAGTTTCCACCCTGCCCTAGCCATGAAGTCGCATCTCTCTCTAGTCTCTCCCTGATCTGCCCCTCTTGAACTCTCCATGCTCATCTTATCCATGAGACCCACTTCCAGCTCACTTGATCTTGACCCTATTCCCACCAAGCTGCTCACCACCCAACTTCCTTTTCTGGCTCCAGTGTTAGCTGACATTGTTAATGGTCCTCTCAGCTCAGGTCCTCTCCTCTCCTTCAAATCTACCGTCATCACCCCTCTCCTTAAAAAACAACCCTTCACCACACTGGGCTTGCAAGCTATCGCCCCGTCTCCAACCTTAATTTCCACTCTAAAGTCCTTGAACATGTTGTCGCCTCCCGGAACTCCATATTTAAATCCCTTCAGTCTGGTATCCACCATGCCACACTACCGAAACTGCTCTTATCAAACTCACAAATGGCATCCTTTGTGACATTGACAAAGATAAATTTTCCCTCCTCATCATTCTCGACCAGTCCCAGCCTTTGATATGGTTGAGTACTCCATTTTCCACCAATGCCTCTCCAACTGGGTGGGAGTGTACACGCCTGGTTCCATCCGTATCTCCCTAATCATAGCCAGAAAATCACTTGCATTCGCTTCTATTCTCACGATAAATCGTTGCATATCGTGTTCCCCGGGAATTTATCATTGGCCCACTCCTGTTCTATACTATATGATGCCTCTTGCCAACATCATCCGAAAACACAGCTTCAGTTTCCACATGTAGGCTGCTGATACCTAGCTCTACATCGCCCCCACTTCTCGCGAGGCCTCGAATGTCTCTAAATTGGCAGCCTGCTTGTCCGACATTCAGTACTTGTTGAGCAGAAATGTTGTCCAATTAAATATTGGGAATACCGATGACATTTTCTGTGGGTCCCGCCACAAAATGTATTCACTAACCAACGACACGATCCCTCTCCCGTGCTTCTGTCTGTGACTGAACCAGACAGTTCGCAATCGAGCTATCCTATTAGAACAGGAAATAATCTTCTGGCCATATATCTGCAGCATAACTAAATCCACCTTTTTCCACCTCCATAACATTGCCCGTCTCCGCCCCTGCCTTAGTTCCTCTGCTGCTGAAACCTCCACCCTTGCCTTAATTACCTCAAGTTTGTACAGCTCCAACACACTCCTGGCTCACCTCCTACATTCTACCCTATGTAAACTTGAGCTCATTCAAAACTCGCCAGTGCATGTCCAATCTCGCATGAAATCCCACCTGTGCTCGCTGAGCTACATTGATCCCGGTTCAACAATACCTCGATTCCAAAATTCTCCTTCTGTGTACAAATCCCTCCATGGCCTCGTCCCTCGCTATCTCTGTAACCTGCTTTAGCATCGCAACCCCCCAATATGTCTGCGCTCCTCAAATTCTACCCTCTTGTGCATCCCTGAATTAACTGATCAACCATTGGTGGCCGTGCCTTCAGTTGCCCGAGCCCTGAGCTCTGGAACAGCCTCCTTAAATCCTCACCGCCTCTATACCTCCCTTTCTTCCTTGAAGACAGTGCTTATAACGTCCCTCTAACCAAGCTTTTGGTCATCTGTCGTAATTTATTCTTATGTGGTTCGGTGCCAAATTTATTTGTTATGTCTTGTAACACTCCTGTGAAGCGCCTCGGGAAGTTTTATAAAGGCGCTATATAAGTAGAAATTATTGTTGTTGTAATAATGTTCCAATTGTTGAATTAATTAAGTGATTTGACAAATACTGAACAGGGGACATGATTTTAGCAACTTTTATGAGTCTCTAAACGTGAGATACATAAAGTACTGACAGGTTTGGCCATTTGAAAAGCCCAGTCTGAAATATTTTCTCCTCATATCTTCGCCATTATTTCATGCAGCTCACCAGTTAACAATTCTGTGGAGCACCGGCACCACACGGACTGCAGCGGTTCAAGAAGGCCCACCTCCGTCTTGTAAATAGCACAGGACGGCCCATTTTTTGTGTTTGATTCAGAGTTACTTTGTCAATTTTTCTCTGTAGATTTCCATTATACTTCTGTATCCATGGTAACCACCCACCCACCCCACATACCACACACTCATAATTAACTATATTAATCTTATATACCCATGTGATTTAATTTCCAGCTAAGACTGTATTGTCTAAACACAGTTGAACGGGAATTCAGTTAATTATTTCTACACCAGCCGCCTTATCTTGTTCAGGATATCTTTTCAGTGCCGATGTTTCTTTTGTATATGTAGTCTCTCTCTCGCTCTCTGTCTGTCTCTATTTTTTTACAAATGAACACTTGGAGCTCTTTACGTATATCAAGTTGGAACAATTGCTATATGTCACACTATCCTGCACACCAAAGGAATCCGAATCAAACACTTCTGAGCATATCTTACATTGTTGATAGATTGTGCTGGAAGCTCAGGTACATATAATGTCCCACATCCGCTGGGATGTACTTTCCACCAGTCTTTCTCACCAGAGACAGATTCTCCATATTGCTATGTGCCGGATTAATATTAAAGATGGATTATGCCAATTCAGAGCTAAGACCTTACCACGGAGCCTTTCTGAAGCTGAATCTCGGCAGGTATCTCCTGGGCTGGGCTACAGCCTCTATTGTCACTTGTGCTGTATCTTTGCTTCGTCTGGAGATCGCCACCCACAACTCCCTCTGAGGTTTGCTCCATTATTAGAGGCGTTAAAAGCGAGGAGAAGATTATGCCCCTTGTGCCATTGTGTACTTTGGAATGTATATTTTTCCTAGGATCACAGAAGAAGGCGCAAGATAAAGTTGTTTGTTCATGATCACATCTGAACATCTCCCCCTTGTGGTTATTGTTAGAGTTTGTCCAGATGGGGGGTTGCACTTTCCAAGGCACCAATGTAAAGATCTGCGACTTCTGGCCACGAAGTCAGTTGATCAGATTAAATGTTCATCTGGTGGATTATAAACGTAACTGTTGCAACTTGGTTGAATTCAAACATACCAACTCCCCTATTATCATGGTGTTTGAGACTAGTTTGTCCAAATGTCTTTACTCATAGCCTCCAGTCTGCGAATACAACATGAGAACTCTGAGCCATTCCGTACCCACACCTTGTATCCGCTCCCCTTTCCTGCCCACGGACCCAAATCCCGCACTTTGTCTCACCCTCGGTTGTTCCCCTTTAGCATTCACTGCATTTCGGCCAGGCTTCATTCTCACCGCTCCTGAACCATCTCCCAATTTAGAATTGACCATTCATGACTGATTTTCAATTTGTTTCCTGTTCATTCCCTCCTCTGTCACTGAACTGCTACTTTTCGCAATTATCCATAACTCATTCTCACACTGTCCATTTATTCATACATTTAAATGGCCAGTAGTTTACTCGGATCTCCGGTGGATTTCTACCCCACTTTCGACGAAGTTGCAGTGGCAGAAGGGTAACAGCTCCGAGGAAATTTCCAGAGTCTATTAGTATTTTCGGTACACTTTGTGAAGTCGTTTACTTTCGCGTTTTTACCCCACACTCACAGATATTTAACATTGCAATTGTATGTTAAAATCCTGTTCTGCTGGACAATTCTAGCAGCGGTAAAGAGTTCAGTTCCAGTTCCCAGATCCTGCAGTAAAGTACATTTCACACCAAATCCTGTGTAACTGTCTCCCTTGCTGTAACCTGACGGCTGATTCCCTGTTCCTGTGTGTTTCCCTTTTACAGCTAATGTGGTGACGATTGTGATCCTGTCCCGGGGAAAGTGCGGTCTCTCCAGATGTATCACTCGCTACCTGGTGACCATGGCAGCGGCGGATCTACTGGTCATTTTCACTGATGTGATACTGAATCGGATTAATGATTATTATTTCCAGACTACCTTCCTGCACATCACATCTGTGTGTTCTTTCCTCCTAGCGCTGGTTCGTGCAGTCACGGATATTTCTGTCTGGTTAACCATCGCTTTCACTTTCGATCGTTTTGTTACCATTTGTTGCCAGAAGCTGAGGGCTAAATATTGCACCGAGAAAACTGCATCCCTGGTTATAGGAACCGTGTGCCTGCTGTTCTGTATAAAAAACATCCCCTGGTACTTTATATATGAACCCCACTATACAATCGACCATGTACCCTGGGGCTGTATTGCAAAACCCGAGTATTACACTGTAACTGCTTGGGTAACATTTGGCTGGATTAACCGCTGTTTAACCCCACTGCTCCCAATATTCCTGATACTGCTGCTCAATGCTCTGACTGTAGGATACATTTTGGCGGCCAGTAGAGTCCGCAGGAGGCTGAGGGGCAGCAAAAATGATGTGAATCACAATGATCCGGAGATGGAGAACCGAAGGAAATCCATCATCTTACTCTTCGCTATATCCGGTAACTTCATACTGCTCTGGATGGCGCATGTGATATATTTCTTATTATACCGAATTACAAACCACTATTATCATACAGGTTTCAATGACCCGATGCTTATTGCAGACTTTACCAGCTACATGCTGCTGCTTTTGAGCTGCTGTACAAACACGAGTATTTATGCAGTAACCCAGACTAAATTCAGAGATGAGCTGAAAAATGGGTTGAAGTACCCTCTGAGAATATTATTTAATTTAGTTCAGGAAAGAAAAGTTCAGAGCAATTCCCAACATTAGATCTGCCTTACATCACACATCGTATCCTGAGTTATATTTTACCTGAACCTCAGCAGGCTACAACTCAGGCCGAGGCTTCTTCAGACATAACACTGGGCAATATCTGACAAGGCCTACGGTTTCCTATGTAAGTGTCTGTGAACAAGGTAGAAGACCATTATGTAGACAGTGGGTTATAACAGCAGTGGCAGTTTAATTGGATTAAATCATGCTCCTGGACACAAAGAGATACAAGTCCCAGCATTGAGGTTTAGGATGTTGTGACCATGGAATGTTTATTGCCGGATGAACATCAGAACACGTGGGTTATCCCAGGGGAGTGTAAAAGGAGAATACGCCTTTCGATGTAATAGCTGAAGAATATCAGGAAGTGAATGAGAACTGTGTTGGTTTTTGAGTGTGGAAAATCCTGGAGAATAATAAACAGATCATTATATCAATCAGCATGTATTGTCTTTGAAAGTTTACATTCTCCAGTTCACGAACAGCTTCTCCATCACCTGCGGCTCTGTGGAATTTATTGGAACTGAAGTGATGTTGATTGTGGACGTGAGTCCATTGTCCTGGTGTCTGTGAACGGTGGTGTTTCCAGCAGCGAGTCCCCTTTCCCACTGTCTCTGTACAATGGTGTTTGCAGAGTAACAACACCACTGGCAATGAGAACCAGTAGCACGGTGTGTGAACAGCTGCAGACTCTTCTCAGGAAGAAATGACCCAGGTGGCCATTGCCTGCTGTCAGATATCTGTGACCGCAGGTCCGATTGGGCACTGTGACAGCAATGTGATTCTAACTTTTTGAAAAGTAAAATAGTGTCGCTTTCATCAAGCTCTCCTTCACCGAAAACATACTGAGGCTCACTATCTGCAGGAAAACCCAGCCATTGTCCGAACTCATTCGCTGCATATCAGGTATCAGGGTCCAGTGATCCAGACCCAGCTGAAGTGTGTGTGAATGTGAGGCTCAGTGTGTGAGGGACCAGTCTCAGGGTCCAGTGATCCAGACCCAGCTGAAGTGAGTGTGAATGTTTGGTCTCAGTGTATAAGGGACAGCCTCAGGGTCCAGTGATCCAGGCCCAGCTGAAGTGTGTGTGAATGTGGGGCTCAGTGTATGAGGGACAGCCTCAGGGTCCAGTGATCCAGACCCAGCTGAAGTGTGTGTGAATGTGAGGCTCAGTGTGTGAGGGACCAGTCTCAGGGTCCAGTGATCCAGACCCAGCTGAAGTTTGTGTGAATGTGAGGTTCAGTGTGTGAGGGACCAGTCTCAGGGTCCAGTGATCCAGACCCAGCTGTAGTGTGTGTGAATGTGAGGCTCAGTGTGTGAGATACAGCCACATGCTCTAGTGATCGAGACCCAGCTGAAGTGTGTGTGAATGTGAGGCTCAGTGTGTGAGGGACAGCCTCATGGTCTAGTGATCCAGACCCAGCTGAAGTGTGTGTGAATGTGAGGATCAGTGTGTGAGGGACCAGTCTCAGGGTCCAGTGATCCAGACCCAGCTGAAGTGTGTGTGAATGTGAGGCTCAGTGTGTGAGGGGCCAGTGTCAGGGTCCAGTGATCCAGACCCAGCTGAAGTGTGTGTGAATGTGTGGCTCAGTGTGTGAGGGACCAGCCTCAGGGTCCAGTGATCCAGACCCAGCTGAAGTGTGTGTGAATGTGAGGCTCAGTGTGTGAGGGACCAGCCTCAGGGTCCAGTGATCCAGACCCAGCTGAAGTGTGTGTGAATGTGAGGCTCAGTGTGTGAGGGACCAGTCTCAGGATCCAGTGATCCAGACCCAGCTGAAGTGTGTGTGAATGTGAGGCTCAGTGTGTGAGGGACCAGTCTCAGGGTGCAGTGATCCAGACCCAGCTGAAGTGTGTTTGAATGTGAGGCTCAGTGTGTGAGTGAGCAGTCTCAGGGTCCAGTGATCCAGACCCAGCTGAAGTGTGTGTGAAACTGAGGCTCAGTTTGTGAGGGACCAGTCTCAGGGTCCAGTGATCCAGACCCAGCTGCAGTGTGTGTGAATGTGTGGTTCAGTGTGTGAGGGACCAACCTCAGGGTCCAGTGATCCAGACCCAGCTGAAGTGTGTGTGAATGTGAGGCTCAGTGTGTGAGATACAGCCACATGCTCTAGTGATCGAGACCCAGCTGAAGTGTGTGTGAATGTGAGGCTCAGTGTGTGAGGGACAGCCTCATGGTCTAGTGATCCAGACCCAGCTGAAGTGTGTGTGAATGTGAGGATCAGTGTGTGAGGGACCAGTCTCAGGGTCCAGTGATCCAGACCCAGCTGAAGTGTGTGTGAATGTGAGGCTCAGTGTGTGAGGGGCCAGTGTCAGGTTCCAGTGATCCAGACCCAGCTGAAGTGTGTGTGAATGTGTGGCTCAGTGTGTGAGGGACCAGCCTCAGGGTCCAGTGATCCAGACCCAGCTGAAGTGTGTGTGAATGTGAGGCTCAGTGTGTGAGGGACCAGCCTCAGGGTCCAGTGATCCAGACCCAGCTGAAATGTGTGTGAATGTGAGGCTCAGTGTGTGCGGGACCAGTCTCAGGATCCAGTGATCCAGACCCAGCTGAAGTGTGTGTGAATGTGAGGCTCAGTGTGTGAGGGACCAGTCTCAGGGTGCAGTGATCCAGACCCAGCTGAAGTGTGTGTGAATGTGAGGCTCAGTGTGTGAGTGAGCAGTCTCAGGGTCCAGTGATCCAGACCCAGCTGAAGTGTGTGTGAATGTGAGGCTCAGTGTGTGAGGGACCAGTCTCAGGGTCCAGTGATCCAGACCCAGCTGAATTGTGTGTGAATGTGAGGCTCAGTGTGTGAGGGACCAGTCTCAGGGTCCAGTGACCAGACCCAGCTGAAGTGCGTTGAATGTGAGGCTCAGTGTGTAGGGACCAGTCTCAGGGTCCAGTGATCCAGACCCAGCAAAAGTGTGTCTGAATGTGAGGCTCAGTGTGTGAAGGACCAGTCTCAGGGTCCAGTGATCCAGACCCAGCTGAAGTGTGTGTGAATGTGAGGCTCAGTGTGTGAGGGACCAGTCTCAGGGTCCAGTGATCCAGACCCAGCTGAAGTGTGTGTGAATGTGAGGCTCAGTGTGTGAGGGACCAGTCTCAGGGTCTAGTGATCCAGACCAAGCTGAAGTGTGTGTGAATGTGAGGCTCAGTGTGTGAGGGACCAGTCTCAGGGTCCAGTGATCCAGACCCAGCTGAAGTGTGTGTGAATGTGAGGCTCAGTGTGAGAGGGACCAGTCTCAGGGTCCAGTGATCCAGACCCAGCTGAAGTGTGTGTGAATGTGAGGCTCAGTGTGTGAGGGACCAGTCTCAGGGTCCAGTGATCCAGACCCAGCTGAAGTGTGTGTGAATGTGAGGCTCAGTGTGTGAGGGACCAGTCTCAGGGTCCAGTGATCCAGACCCAGCTGAAGTGAATGTGAATGTGAGGGTTCAGTGTGTGAGGGACCAGCCTCAGGGTCCAATGATCCTGACCCAGCTGAAGTGTGTGTGAATGTGAGGCTCAGTGTGTGAGGGACAAGCCTCAGGGTCCAGTGATCCAGACCCAGCTGAAGTGTGTGTGAATGTGAGGCTCAGTGCGTGAGGGACCAGCCTCAGGGTCCAGTGATCCAGACCCAGCTGAAGTGTGTGTGAATGTGAGGCTCAGTGTGTGAGGGACCAGTCTCAGGATCCAGTGATCCAGACCCAGCTGAAGTGTGTGTGAATGTGAGGCTCAGTGTGTGAGGGACCAGTCTCAGGGTGCAGTGATCCAGACCCAGCTGAAGTGTGTTTGAATGTGAGGCTCAGTGTGTGAGTGAGCAGTCTCAGGGTCCAGTGATCCAGACCCAGCTGAAGTGTGTGTGAAACTGAGGCTCAGTTTGTGAGGGACCAGTCTCAGGGTCCAGTGATCCAGACCCAGCTGCAGTGTGTGTGAATGTGTGGTTCAGTGTGTGAGGGACCAATCTCAGGGTCCAGTGATCCAGACCCAGCTGAAGTGTGTGTGAATGTGAGGCTCAGTGTGTGAGATACAGCCACATGCTCTAGTGATCGAGACCCAGCTGAAGTGTGTGTGAATGTGAGGCTCAGTGTGTGAGGGACAGCCTCATGGTCTAGTGATCCAGACCCAGCTGAAGTGTGTGTGAATGTGAGGATCAGTGTGTGAGGGACCAGTCTCAGGGTCCAGTGATCCAGACCCAGCTGAAGTGTGTGTGAATGTGAGGCTCAGTGTGTGAGGGGCCAGTGTCAGGTTCCAGTGATCCAGACCCAGCTGAAGTGTGTGTGAATGTGTGGCTCAGTGTGTGAGGGACCAGCCTCAGGGTCCAGTGATCCAGACCCAGCTGAAGTGTGTGTGAATGTGACGCTCAGTGTGTGAGGGACCAGCCTCAGGGTCCAGTGATCCAGACCCAGCTGAAGTGTGTGTGAATGTGAGGCTCAGTGTGTGAGGGACCAGTCTCAGGATCCAGTGATCCAGACCCAGCTGAAGTGTGTGTGAATGTGAGGCTCAGTGTGTGAGGGACCAGTCTCAGGGTGCAGTGATCCAGACCCAGCTGAAGTGTGTGTGAATGTGAGGCTCAGTGTGTGAGTGAGCAGTCTCAGGGTCCAGTGATCCAGACCCAGCTGAAGTGTGTGTGAATGTGAGGCTCAGTTTGTGAGGGACCAGTCTCAGGGTCCAGTGATCCAGACCCAGCTGAAGTGTGTGTGAATGTGAGGCTCAGTGTGTGAGGGACCAGTCTCAGGGTCCAGTGACCAGACCCAGCTGAAGTGCGTTGAATGTGAGGCTCAGTGTGTAGGGACCAGTCTCAGGGTCCAGTGATCCAGACCCAGCAAAAGTGTGTCTGAATGTGAGGCTCAGTGTGTGAAGGACCAGTCTCAGGGTCCAGTGATCCAGACCCAGCTGAAGTGTGTGTGAATGTGAGGCTCAGTGTGTGAGGGACCAGTCTCAGGGTCCAGTGATCCAGACCCAGCTGAAGTGTGTGTGAATGTGAGGCTCAGAGTGTGAGGGACCAGTCTCAGGGTCTAGTGATCCAGACCAAGCTGAAGTGTGTGTGAATGTGAGGCTCAGTGTGTGAGGGACCAGTCTCAGGGTCCAGTGATCCAGACCCAGCTGAAGTGTGTGTGAATGTGAGGCTCAGTGTGAGAGGGACCAGTCTCAGGGTCCAGTGATCCAGACCCAGCTGAAGTGTGTGTGAATGTGAGGCTCAGTGTGTGAGGGACCAGTCTCAGGGTCCAGTGATCCAGACCCAGCTGAAGTGTGTGTGAATGTGAGGCTCAGTGTGTGAGGGACCAGTCTCAGGGTCCAGTGATCCAGACCCAGCTGAAGTGAATGTGAATGTGAGGGTTCAGTGTGTGAGGGACCAGCCTCAGGGTCCAGTGATCCTGACCCAGCTGAAGTGTGTGTGAATGTGAGGCTCAGTGTGTGAGGGACAAGCCTCAGGGTCCAGTGATCCAGACCCAGCTGAAGTGTGTGTGAATGTGAGGCTCAGTTTGTGAGGGACCAGTCTCAGGGTCCAGTGATCCAGACCCAGCTGAAGTGTGTGTGAATGTGAGGCTCAGTGTGTGAGGGACCAGTCTCAGGGTCCAGTGACCAGACCCAGCTGAAGTGCGTTGAATGTGAGGCTCAGTGTGTAGGGACCAGTCTCAGGGTCCAGTGATCCAGACCCAGCAAAAGTGGGTCTGAATGTGAGGCTCAGTGTGTGAAGGACCAGTCTCAGGGTCCAGTGATCCACTCCCAGCTGAAGTGTGTGTGAATGTGAGGCTCAGTGTGTGAGGGACCAGTCTCAGGGTCCAGTGATCCAGACCCAGCTGAAGTGTGTGTGAATGTGAGGCTCAGTGTCTGAGGGACCAGTCTCATGGTACAGTGACCCAGACCCAGCTGAAGTGTGTGTGAATGTGAGGCTCAGTGTGTGAGGGACCAGTCTCAGGGTCCAGTGATCCAGACCCAGCTGAAGTGTGTGTGAATGTGATGTTCAGTGTGTGAGGGACCAGTTTCAGGGTCCATTGATCCAGACCCAACTGAAGTGTGTGTGAATGCGAGGCTCAGTGTGTGAGGGACCAGTCTCAGGGTCCAGTGATCCAGACCCAGCTGAAGTGTGTGTGAATGCGAGGCTCAGTGTGTGAGGGACCAGTCTCAGGGTCTAGTGATCCAGACCCAGCTGAAGTGTGTGTGAATGTGAGGCTCAGTGTGTGAGGGACCAGTCTCAGGGTCCAGTGATCCAGACCCAGCTGAAGTGTGTGTGAATGTGAGGCTCAGTGTGTGAGGGACCAGTCTCAGGGTCTAGTGATCCAGACTCGGCTGAAGTGTGTGTGAATGTGAGGCTCAGTGTGTGAGGGACTACTCTCAGGTTCCAGTGATCCAGACCCAGCTGAAGTGTGTGTGAATGTGAGACTCAGTGTGTGAGGGACCAGTCTCAGGGTCCAGTGATCCAGACCCAGCTGAAGTGTGTGTGAATGTGAGGCTCAGTGTGAGAGGGACCAGTCTCCGGGTCCAGTGATCCAGACCCAGCTGAATTGTGTGTGAATGTGAGGTTCAGTGTGTGAGGGACCAGTCTCAGGGTCCAATGATCCAGACCCAGCTGAAGTGTGTGTGAATGTGCGGCTCAGTGTGTGAGGGACCAGTCTCAGGGTCCAGTGATCCAGACCCAGCTGAAGTGTGTGTGAATGTGAGGCTCAGTGTGTGAGGGACCAGTCTCAGGGTCCAGTGATCCAGACTCAGCTGAAGTGTGTGTGAATGTGAAGGTCAGTTTGTGAGGGACCAGTCTCAGGGTCCAGTGATCCAGACCCAGCTGAAGTGTGTGTGAATGTGAGGCTCAGTGTGTGAGGGACCAGTCTCAGGGTTCAGTGATCCAGACCCAGCTGAAGTGTGTGTGAATGTGAGGCTCAGTGTGTGAGGGACCAGTCTCAGGGTCCAGTGATCCAGACCCAACTGAAGTGTGTTTGAATGTGAGGCTCAGAGTGTGAGGGACCAGTCTCAGGGTCCAGTGATCCAGACTCAGCTGAAGTGTGTGTGAATGTGAGGCTCAGTGTTGTGAGGGACCAGTCTCAGGGTCCAGTGATCCAGACTCAGCTGAAGTGTGTGTGAATGTGAGGCTCAGTGTGTGAGGGACCAGTCTCAGGGTCCAGTGATCCAGACCCAGCTGAAGTGTGTGTGAATGTGAGGCTCAGTGTGTGAGGGACCATGCTCAGGGTCCAGTGATCCAGACCCAGCTGAAGTGTGTGTGAATGTGAGGCTCAGTGTGTGAGGGACCAGTCTCAGGGTCCAGTGATCCAGACCCAGCTGAAGTGTGTGTGATTGTGAGGCTCAGTGTGTGAGGGACCAGTCTCAGGGTCCAGTGATCCAGACCCAGATGAAGTGTGTGTGAATGTGAGACTCAGTGTCTGAGGGACCAGTCTAATGGTACAGTGATCCAGACCCAGCTGAAGTGTGTGTGAATGTGAGGCTCAGTGTGTGAGGGACCAGTCTCAGGGTCCAATGATCCAGACCCAGCTGAAGTGTGTGTGAATGTGAGGCTCAGTGTGTGAGTGAGCAGTCTCAGGGTCCAGTGATACAGACCCAGCTGAAGTGTGTGTGAATGTGAGGCTCAGTTTGTGAGGGACCAATCTCAGGGTCCAGTGATCCAGACTCAGCTGAAGTGTGTGTCAATGTCAGGCTCAGTGTGTGAGGGACCAGTCTCAGGGTCCAGTGATCCAGACCCTGCTAAATGCGTGTGAATGTGAGGCTCAGTGTGTGAGGGACCAGTCTCAGGGTCCAGTGATCCAGACCCAGCAAAAGTGTGTGTGAATGTGAGGCACCTGTGTGTGAGGGACCAGTATCAGGGTCCAGTGATCCAGACCCAGCTGAAGTGTGTGTGAATGTGAGGCTCAGTGTGTGAGGGACCAGTCTCAGGGTCCAGTGATCCAGACCCAGCTGAAGTGTGTGTGAATGTGAGGTTCAGTGTGTGAGGGACCAGTCTCAGGGTCCATTGATCCAGACCCAGCTGAAGTGTGTGTGAATGCGAGGCTCAGTGTGTGAGGGACCAGTCTCAGGGTCCAGTGATCCAGACCCAGCTGAAGTGTGTGTGAATGCGAGGCTCAGTGTGTGAGGGACCAGTCTCAGGGTCCAGTGATCCAGACTCAGCTGAAGTGTGTGTGAATGTGAGGCTCAGTGTGTGAGGGACCAGTCTCAGGGTCCAGTGATCCAGACCCAGCTGAAGTGTGTGTGAATGTGAGGCTCAGTGTGTGAGGGACCAGTCTTAGTGTCCTGTGATCCAGACCCAGCTGAAGTGTGTGTGAATGTGAGGCTCAGTGTGTGAGGGACCAGTCTCAGGGTCCAGTGATCCAGACCCAGCTGAAGTGTGTTTGAATGTGAGGCTCAGAGTGTGAGGGACCAGTCTCAGGGTTCAGTGATCCAGACTCAGCTGAAGTGTGTGTGAATGGGAGGCTCAGTGTTGTGAGGGACCAGTCTCAGGGTCCAGTGATCCAGAGCCAGCTGAAGTGTGTGTGAATGTGAGGCTCAGTGTGTGAGGGACCAGTCTCAAGGTCCAGTGATCCAGACCCTGCTGAAGAGTGTGTGAATGTGAGGCTCAGTGTGTGAGGGACCAGTCTCAGGGTCCAGTGATCGAGACCCAGCTGAAGTGAATGTGAATGTGAGGGTTCAGTGTGTGAGGGACCAGCCTCAGGGTCCAGTGATCCAGACCCAGCTGAAGTGTGTGTGAATGTGAGGCTCAGTGTCTGAGGGACCAGTCTCATGGTACAGTGATCCAGACCCAGCTGAAGTGTGTGTGAATGTGAGGCTCAGTGTGTGAGGGACCAGTCTCAGGGTCCAGTGATCCAGACCCAGCTGAAGTGTGTGTGAATGTGAGGCTCAGTGTGTGAGGGACCACTCTCAAGGTCCAGTGATCCAGACCCAGCTGAAGTGTGTGTGAATGTGAGGCTCAGTGTGTGAGGGACCAGCCTCAGGCTCCGGTGATCCAGACCCAGCTGAAGTGTGTGTGAATGTGAGGCTCAGTGTGTGAGCGACCAGTCTCAGGGTCCAGTGATCCAGACCCAGCTGCAGTGTGTGTGAATGTGAGGCTCAGTGTGTGAGGGACCAGTCTCAGGGTCCAGTGATCCAGACCCAGCTGAAGTGTGTGTGAATGTGAGGCTCAGTGTGTGAGGGAGCAGTCTCAGGGTCCAGTGATCCAGACCCAGCTGAAGTGTGTGTGAATGTGAGGCTCAGTGTGTGAGGGACCAGCCTCAGTGTCCAGTGATCCAGACCCTGCTGAAGTGTGTGTGTATGTGAGGCTCAATGTGTGTGGGACCAGCCTCAGGGTCCAGTGATCCAGGCCCAGCTGAAGTGTGTGTGAATGTGAGGATCAGTGTGTGAGGGACCAGTCTCAGGGTCCAGTGAACCAGACCCAGCTGAAGTGTGTGTGAATGTGAGGCTCAGTGTGTGAGTGACCAGTCTCAGGGTCTAGTGATCCAGACCCAGCTGAAGTGTGTGTGAATGTGAGGCTCAGTGTGTGAGGGACCAGTCTCAGGGTCCAGCGATCCAGATCCAGCTGAAGTGTGTGTGAATGTGAGGCTCAGTGTGTGAGGGACCAGTCTCAGGGTCCAGTGAACCAGACCCAGCTGAAGTGTGTGTGAATGTGAGGCTCAGTGCGTGAGGGACCAGCCTCAGGGTCCAGTGATCCAGACCCAGCTGAAGTGTGTGTGAATGTGAGGCTCAGTGTGTGAGGGACCAGTCTCAGGATCCAGTGATCCAAAACCAGCTGAAGTGTGTGTGAATGTGAGGCTCAGTGTGTGAGGGACCAGTCTCAGGGTGCAGTGATCCAGACCCAGCTGAAGTGTGTTTGAATGTGAGGCTCAGTGTGTGAGTGAGCAGTCTCAGGGTCCAGTGATCCAGACCCAGCTGAAGTGTGTGTGAAACTGAGGCTCAGTTTGTGAGGGACCAGTCTCAGGGTCCAGTGATCCAGACCCAGCTGCAGTGTGTGTGAATGTGTGGTTCAGTGTGTGAGGGACCAATCTCAGGGTCCAGTGATCCAGACCCAGCTGAAGTGTGTGTGAATGTGAGGCTCAGTGTGTGAGATACAGCCACATGCTCTAGTGATCGAGACCCAGCTGAAGTGTGTGTGAATGTGAGGCTCAGTGTGTGAGGGACAGCCTCATGGTCTAGTGATCCAGACCCAGCTGAAGTGTGTGTGAATGTGAGGATCAGTGTGTGAGGGACCAGTCTCAGGGTCCAGTGATCCAGACCCAGCTGAAGTGTGTGTGAATGTGAGGCTCAGTGTGTGAGGGGCCAGTGTCAGGTTCCAGTGATCCAGACCCAGCTGAAGTGTGTGTGAATGTGTGGCTCAGTGTGTGAGGGACCAGCCTCAGGGTCCAGTGATCCAGACCCAGCTGAAGTGTGTGTGAATGTGAGGCTCAGTGTGTGAGGGACCAGCCTCAGGGTCCAGTGATCCAGAGCCAGCTGAAGTGTGTGTGAATGTGAGGCTCAGTGTGTGAGGGACCAGTCTCAGGATCCAGTGATCCAGACCCAGCTGAAGTGTGTGTGAATGTGAGGCTCAGTGTGTGAGGGACCAGTCTCAGGGTGCAGTGATCCAGACCCAGCTGAAGTGTGTGTGAATGTGAGGCTCAGTGTGTGAGTGAGCAGTCTCAGGGTCCAGTGATCCAGACCCAGCTGAAGTGTGTGTGAATGTGAGGCTCAGTTTGTGAGGGACCAGTCTCAGGGTCCAGTGATCCAGACCCAGCTGAAGTGTGTGTGAATGTGAGGCTCAGTGTGTGAGGGACCAGTCTCAGGGTCCAGTGACCAGACCCAGCTGAAGTGCGTTGAATGTGAGGCTCAGTGTGTAGGGACCAGTCTCAGGGTCCAGTGATCCAGACCCAGCAAAAGTGTGTCTGAATGTGAGGCTCAGTGTGTGAAGGACCAGTCTCAGGGTCCAGTGATCCAGACCCAGCTGAAGTGTGTGTGAATGTGAGGCTCAGTGTGTGAGGGACCAGTCTCAGGGTCCAGTGATCCAGACCCAGCTGAAGTGTGTGTGAATGTGAGGCTCAGAGTGTGAGGGACCAGTCTCAGCGTCTAGTGATCCAGACCAAGCTGAAGTGTGTGTGAATGTGAGGCTCAGTGTGTGAGGGACCAGTCTCAGGGTCCAGTGATCCAGACCCAGCTGAAGTGTGTGTGAATGTGAGGCTCAGTGTGAGAGGGACCAGTCTCAGGGTCCAGTGATCCAGACCCAGCTGAAGTGTGTGTGAATGTGAGGCTCAGTGTGTGAGGGACCAGTCTCAGGGTCCAGTGATCCAGACCCAGCTGAAGTGTGTGTGAATGTGAGGCTCAGTGTGTGAGGGACCAGTCTCAGGGTCCAGTGATCCAGACCCAGCTGAAGTGAATGTGAATGTGAGGGTTCAGTGTGTGAGGGACCAGCCTCAGGGTCCAGTGATCCTGACCCAGCTGAAGTGTGTGTGAATGTGAGGCTCAGTGTGTGAGGGACAAGCCTCAGGGTCCAGTGATCCAGACCCAGCTGAAGTGTGTGTGAATGTGAGGCTCAGTTTGTGAGGGACCAGTCTCAGGGTCCAGTGATCCAGATCCAGCTGAAGTGTGTGTGAATGTGAGGCTCAGTGTGTGAGGGACCAGT
This sequence comes from Pristiophorus japonicus, assembly GCF_044704955.1. Lineage (NCBI taxonomy): Eukaryota > Metazoa > Chordata > Chondrichthyes > Pristiophoridae > Pristiophorus > Pristiophorus japonicus. Next base: position 889,230 of record NW_027252461.1, read on the forward strand.
CTCAGGGTCCAGTGACCAGACCCAGCTGAAGTGCGTTGAATGTGAGGCTCAGTGTGTAGGGACCAGTCTCAGGGTCCAGTGATCCAGACCCAGCAAAAGTGGGTCTGAATGTGAGGCTCAGTGTGTGAAGGACCAGTCTCAGGGTCCAGTGATCCACTCCCAGCTGAAGTGTGTGTGAATGTGAGGCTCAGTGTGTGAGGGACCAGTCTCAGGGTCCAGTGATCCAGACCCAGCTGAAGTGTGTGTGAATGTGAGGCTCAGTGTCTGAGGGACCAGTCTCATGGTACAGTGACCCAGTCCCAGCTGAAGTGTGTGTGAATGTGAGGCTCAGTGTGTGAGGGACCAGTCTCAGGGTCCAGTGATCCAGACCCAGCTGAAGTGTGTGTGAATGTGATGTTCAGTGTGTGAGGGACCAGTTTCAGGGTCCATTGATCCAGACCCAACTGAAGTGTGTGTGAATGCGAGGCTCAGTGTGTGAGGGACCAGTCTCAGGGTCCAGTGATCCAGACCCAGCTGAAGTGTGTGTGAATGCGAGGCTCAGTGTGTGAGGGACCAGTCTCAGGGTCTAGTGATCCAGACCCAGCTGAAGTGTGTGTGAATGTGAGGCTCAGTGTGTGAGGGACCAGTCTCAGGGTCCAGTGATCCAGACCCAGCTGAAGTGTGTGTGAATGTGAGGCTCAGTGTGTGAGGGACCAGTCTCAGGGTCTAGTGATCCAGACTCGGCTGAAGTGTGTGTGAATGTGAGGCTCAGTGTGTGAGGGACTACTCTCAGGTTCCAGTGATCCAGACCCAGCTGAAGTGTGTGTGAATGTGAGACTCAGTGTGTGAGGGACCAGTCTCAGGGTCCAGTGATCCAGACCCAGCTGAAGTGTGTGCGAATGTGAGGCTCAGTGTGAGAGGGACCAGTCTCCGGGTCCAGTGATCCAGACCCAGCTGAATTGTGTGTGAATGTGAGGTTCAGTGTGTGAGGGACCAGTCTCAGGGTCCAATGATCCAGACCCAGCTGAAGTGTGTGTGAATGTGCGGCTCAGTGTGTGAGGGACCAGTCTCAGGGTCCAGTGATCCAGACCCAGCTGAAGTGTGTGTGAATGTGAGGCTCAATGTGTGAGGGACCAGTCTCAGGGTCCAGTGATCCAGACTCAGCTGAAGTGTGTGTGAATGTGAAGCACAGTTTGTGAGGGACCAGTCTCAGGGTCCAGTGATCCAGACCCAGCTGAAGTGTGTGTGAATGTGAGGCTCAGTGTGTGAGGGACCAGTCTCAGGGTTCAGTGATCCAGACCCAGCTGAAGTGTGTGTGAATGTGAGGCTCAGTGTGTGAGGGACCAGTCTCAGGGTCCAGTGATCCAGACCCAGCTGAAGTGTGTTTGAATGTGAGGCTCAGAGTGTGAGGGACCAGTCTCAGGGTCCAGTGATCCAGACTCAGCTGAAGTGTGTGTGAATGTGAGGCTCAGTGTTGTGAGTGACCAGTCTCAGGGTCCAGTGATCCAGACTCAGCTGAAGTGTGTGTGAATGTGAGGCTCAGTGTGTGAGGGACCAGTCTCAGGGTCCAGTGATCCAGACCCAGCTGAAGTGTGTGTGAATGTGAGGCTCAGTGTGTGAGGGACAAGCCTCAGGGTCCAGTGATCCAGACCCAGCTGAAGTGTGTGTGAATGTGAGGCTCAGTGTGTGAGGGACCAGTCTCAGGGTCCAGTGATCCAGACCCAGCTGAAGTGTGTGTGATTGTGAGGCTCAGTGTGTGAGGGACCAGTCTCAGGGTCCAGTGATCCAGACCCAGATGAAGTGTGTGTGAATGTGAGACTCAGTGTCTGAGGGACCAGTCTAATGGTACAGTGATCCAGACCCAGCTGAAGTGTGTGTGAATGTGAGGCTCAGTGTGTGAGGGACCAGTCTCAGGGTCCAATGATCCAGACCCAGCTGAAGTGTGTGTGAATGTGAGGCTCAGTGTGTGAGTGAGCAGTCTCAGGGTCCAGTGATACAGACCCAGCTGAAGTGTGTGTGAATGTGAGGCTCAGTTTGTGAGGGACCAATCTCAGGGTCCAGTGATCCAGACTCAGCTGAAGTGTGTGTCAATGTCAGGCTCAGTGTGTGAGGGACCAGTCTCAGGGTCCAGTGATCCAGACCCTGCTAAATGCGTGTGAATGTGAGGCTCAGTGTGTGAGGGACCAGTCTCAGGGTCCAGTGATCCAGACCCAGCAAAAGTGTGTGTGAATGTGAGGCACCTGTGTGTGAGGGACCAGTATCAGGGTCCAGTGATCCAGACCCAGCTGAAGTGTGTGTGAATGTGAGGCTCAGTGTGTGAGGGACCAGTCTCAGGGTCCAGTGATCCAGACCCAGCTGAAGTGTGTGTGAATGTGAGGTTCAGTGTGTGAGGGACCAGTCTCAGGGTCCATTGATCCAGACCCAGCTGAAGTGTGTGTGAATGCGAGGCTCAGTGTGTGAGGGACCAGTCTCAGGGTCCAGTGATCCAGACCCAGCTGAAGTGTGTGTGAATGCGAGGCTCAGTGTGTGAGGGACCAGTCTCAGGGTCCAGTGATCGAGACCCAGCTGAAGTGTGTGTGAATGTGAGGCTCAGTGTGAGAGGGACCAGTCTCATGGTCCAGTGATCCAGACCCAGCTGCAGTGTGTGTGAATGTGAGGTTCAGTGTGTGAGGGACCAATCTCAGGGTCCAGTGATCCAGACCCAGCTGAAGTGTGTGTGAATGTGAGGCTCAGTGTGTGAGGGACCAGTCTCAGGGTCCAGTGATCCAGACCCAGCTGAAGTGTGTGTGAATGTGAGGCTCAGTGTGTGAGGGACCAGTCTCAGGGTCCAGTGATCCAGACTCAGCTGAAGTGTGTGTGAATGTGAGGCTCAGTGTGTGAGGGACCAGTCTCAGGTTCCAGTGATCCAGACCCAGCTGAAGTGTGTATGAATGTGAGGCTCAGTGTGTGAGGGACCAGTCTTAGTGTCCTGTGATCCAGACCCAGCTGAAGTGTGTGTGAATGTGAGGCTCAGTGTGTGAGGGACCAGTCTCAGGGTCCAGTGATCCAGACCCAGCTGAAGTGTGTTTGAATGTGAGGCTCAGAGTGTGAGGGACCAGTCTCAGGGTCCAGTGATCCAGACTCAGCTGAAGTGTGTGTGAATGGGAGGCTCAGTGTTGTGAGGGACCAGTCTCAGGGTCCAGTGATCCAGAGCCAGCTGAAGTGTGTGTGAATGTGAGGCTCAGTGTGTGAGGGACCAGTCTCAAGGTCCAGTGATCCAGACCCTGCTGAAGAGTGTGTGAATGTGAGGCTCAGTGTGTGAGGGACCAGTCTCAGGGTCCAGTGATCGAGACCCAGCTGAAGTGAATGTGAATGTGAGGGTTCAGTGTGTGAGGGACCAGCCTCAGGGTCCAGTGATCCAGACCCAGCTGAAGTGTGTGTGAATGTGAGGCTCAGTGTCTGAGGGACCAGTCTCATGGTACAGTGATCCAGACCCAGCTGAAGTGTGTGTGAATGTGAGGCTCAGTGTGTGAGGGACCAGTCTCAGGGTCCAGTGATCCAGACCCAGCTGAAGTGTGTGTGAATGTGAGGCTCAGTGTGTGAGGGACCACTCTCAAGGTCCAGTGATCCAGACCCAGCTGAAGTGTGTGTGAATGTGAGGCTCAGTGTGTGAGGGACCAGCCTCAGGCTCCGGTGATCCAGACCCAGCTGAAGTGTGTGTGAATGTGAGGCTCAGTGTGTGAGCGACCAGTCTCAGGGTCCAGTGATCCAGACCCAGCTGCAGTGTGTGTGAATGTGAGGCTCAGTGTGTGAGGGACCAGTCTCAGGGTCCAGTGATCCAGACCCAGCTGAAGTGTGTGTGAATGTGAGGCTCAGTGTGTGAGGGAGCAGTCTCAGGGTCCAGTGATCCAGACCCAGCTGAAGTGTGTGTGAATGTGAGGCTCAGTGTGTGAGGGACCAGCCTCAGTGTCCAGTGATCCAGACCCTGCTGAAGTGTGTGTGTATGTGAGGCTCAATGTGTGTGGGACCAGCCTCAGGGTCCAGTGATCCAGGCCCAGCTGAAGTGTGTGTGAATGTGAGGATCAGTGTGTGAGGGACCAGTCTCAGGGTCCAGTGAACCAGACCCAGCTGAAGTGTGTGTGAATGTGAGGCTCAGTGTGTGAGTGACCAGTCTCAGGGTCTAGTGATCCAGACCCAGCTGAAGTGTGTGTGAATGTGAGGCTCAGTGTGTGAGGGACCAGTCTCAGGGTCCAGCGATCCAAATCCAGCTGAAGTGTGTGTGAATGTGAGGCTCAGTGTGTGAGGGACCAGTCTCAGGGTCCAGTGAACCAGACCCAGCTGAAGTGTGTGTGAATGTGAGGCTCAGTGTTTGAGGGACCAGTCTCAGGGTCCAGTGATCCAGACTCAGCTGAAGTGTGTGTGAATGTGAGGCTCAGTGTGTGAGGGACCAGTCTCAGGGTCCAGTGATCCAGACCCAGCTGAAGTGTGTGTGAATGTGAGGCTCAGTATGTGAGGGACCAGTCTCAGGGTCCAGTAAACCAGACCCAGCTGAAGTGTGTGTGAATGTGAGGCTCAGTGTTTGAGGGACCATTCTCAGGGTCCAGTGATCCAGACTCAGCTGAAGTGTGTGTGAATGTGAGGCTCAGTGTTTGAGGGACCAGTCTCAGGGTCCAGTGATCCAGACCCAGCTGAAGTGTGTGTGAATGTGAGGCTCAGTGTCTGAGGGACAAGTCTCATGGTACAGTGACTCAGACCCAGCTGAAGTGTGTGTGAATGTGAGGCTCAGTGTGTGAGGGACCAGTCTCAGGGTCCAGTGATCCAGACCCAGCTGAAGTGTGTGTGAATGTGATGTTCAGTGTGTGAGGGACCAGTTTCAGGGTCCATTGATCCAGACCCAACTGAAGTGTGTGTGAATGCGAGGCTCAGTGTGTGAGGGAACAGTCTCAGGGTCCAGTGATCCAGACCCAGCTGAAGTGGGTGTGAATGCGAGGCTCAGTGTGTGAGGGACCAGTCTCAGGGTCTAGTGATCCAGACCCAGCTGAAGTGTGTGTGAATGTGAGGCTCAGTGTGTGAAGGACCAGTCTAAGGGTCCAGTGATCCAGACCCAGCTGAAGTGTGTGTGAATGTGAGGCTCAGTGTGTGAGGGACCAGTCTCAGGGTCCAGTGATCCAGACTCGGCTGAAGTGTGTGTGAATGTGAGGCTCAGTTTGTGAGGGACTACTCTCAGGTTCCAGTGATCCAGACCCAGCTGAAGTGTGTGTGAATGTGAGACTCAGTGTGTGAGGGACCAGTCTCAGTGTCCAGTGATCCAGACCCAGCTGAAGTGTGTGTGAATGTGAGGCTCAGTGTGAGAGGTACCAGTCTCCGTGTCCAGTGATCCAGACCCAGCTGAATTGTGTGTGAATGTGAGGTTCAGTGTGTGAGGGACCAGTCTCAGGGTCCAGTGATCCAGACCCAGCTGAAGTGTGTGTGAATGTGCGGCTCAGTGTGTGAGGGACCAGTCTCAGGGTCCAGTGATCCAGACCCAGCTGAAGTGTGTTTGAATGTGAGGCTCAGAGTGTGAGGGACCAGTCTCAGGGTCCAGTGATCCAGACTCAGCTGAAGTGTGTGTGAATGTGAGGCTCAGTGTTGTGAGGGACCAGTCTCAGGGTCCAGTGATCCAGACCCAGCTGAAGTGTGTGTGAATGTGAGGCTCAGTGTGTGAGGGACCAGTCTCAGGGTCCAGTGATCCAGACCCAGCTGAAGAGTGTGTGAATGTGAGGCTCAGTGTGTGAGGGACCAGTCTCAGGAAAGGTGATCCAGACCAAGCTGAAGTGAATGTGAATGTGAGGGTTCAGTGTGTGAGGGACCAGTCTCAGGGTCCAGTGATCCAGACCCAGCTGAAGTGTGTGTGAATGTGAGGCTCAGTGTGTGAGGGACAAGCCTCAGGGTCCAGTGATCCAGACCCAGCTGAAGTGTGTGTGAATGTGAGGCTCAGTGTGTGAGGGACCAGTCTCAGGGTCCAGTGATCCAGACCCAGCTGAAGTATGTGTGAATGTGAGGCTCAGTGTGTGAGGGACCAGTCTCAGGGTCCAGTGATCCAGACCCAGCTGAAGTGTGTGTGAATGTGAGACTCAGTGTCTGAGGGACCAGTCTCATGGTACAGTGATCCAGACCCAGCTGAAGTGTGTGTGAATGTGAGGCTCAGTGTGTGAGGGACCAGTCTCAGGGTCCAATGATCCAGACCCAGCTGAAGTGTGTGTGAATGTGAGGCTCAGTGTGTGAGGGACCAGTCTCAGGGTCCAGCGATCCAAATCCAGCTGAAGTGTGTGTGAATGTGAGGCTCAGTGTGTGAGGGACCAGTCTCAGGGTCCAGTGAACCAGACCCAGCTGAAGTGTGTGTGAATGTGAGGCTCAGTGTTTGAGGGACCAGTCTCAGGGTCCAGTGATCCAGACTCAGCTGAAGTGTGTGTGAATGTGAGGCTCAGTGTGTGAGGGACCAGTCTCAGGGTCCAGTGATCCAGACCCAGCTGAAGTGTGTGTGAATGTGAGGCTCAGTATGTGAGGGACCAGTCTCAGGGTCCAGTAAACCAGACCCAGCTGAAGTGTGTGTGAATGTGAGGCTCAGTGTTTGAGGGACCATTCTCAGGGTCCAGTGATCCAGACTCAGCTGAAGTGTGTGTGAATGTGAGGCTCAGTGTTTGAGGGACCAGTCTCAGGGTCCAGTGATCCAGACCCAGCTGAAGTGTGTGTGAATGTGAGGCTCAGTGTCTGAGGGACAAGTCTCATGGTACAGTGACTCAGACCCAGCTGAAGTGTGTGTGAATGTGAGGCTCAGTGTGTGAGGGACCAGTCTCAGGGTCCAGTGATCCAGACCCAGCTGAAGTGTGTGTGAATGTGATGTTCAGTGTGTGAGGGACCAGTTTCAGGGTCCATTGATCCAGACCCAACTGAAGTGTGTGTGAATGCGAGGCTCAGTGTGTGAGGGAACAGTCTCAGGGTCCAGTGATCCAGACCCAGCTGAAGTGGGTGTGAATGCGAGGCTCAGTGTGTGAGGGACCAGTCTCAGGGTCTAGTGATCCAGACCCAGCTGAAGTGTGTGTGAATGTGAGGCTCAGTGTGTGAAGGACCAGTCTAAGGGTCCAGTGATCCAGACCCAGCTGAAGTGTGTGTGAATGTGAGGCTCAGTGTGTGAGGGACCAGTCTCAGGGTCCAGTGATCCAGACTCGGCTGAAGTGTGTGTGAATGTGAGGCTCAGTTTGTGAGGGACTACTCTCAGGTTCCAGTGATCCAGACCCAGCTGAAGTGTGTGTGAATGTGAGACTCAGTGTGTGAGGGACCAGTCTCAGTGTCCAGTGATCCAGACCCAGCTGAAGTGTGTGTGAATGTGAGGCTCAGTGTGAGAGGTACCAGTCTCCGTGTCCAGTGATCCAGACCCAGCTGAATTGTGTGTGAATGTGAGGTTCAGTGTGTGAGGGACCAGTCTCAGGGTCCAGTGATCCAGACCCAGCTGAAGTGTGTGTGAATGTGCGGCTCAGTGTGTGAGGGACCAGTCTCAGGGTCCAGTGATCCAGACCCAGCTGAAGTGTGTTTGAATGTGAGGCTCAGAGTGTGAGGGACCAGTCTCAGGGTCCAGTGATCCAGACTCAGCTGAAGTGTGTGTGAATGTGAGGCTCAGTGTTGTGAGGGACCAGTCTCAGGGTCCAGTGATCCAGACCCAGCTGAAGTGTGTGTGAATGTGAGGCTCAGTGTGTGAGGGACCAGTCTCAGGGTCCAGTGATCCAGACCCAGCTGAAGAGTGTGTGAATGTGAGGCTCAGTGTGTGAGGGACCAGTCTCAGGAAAGGTGATCCAGACCAAGCTGAAGTGAATGTGAATGTGAGGGTTCAGTGTGTGAGGGACCAGTCTCAGGGTCCAGTGATCCAGACCCAGCTGAAGTGTGTGTGAATGTGAGGCTCAGTGTGTGAGGGACAAGCCTCAGGGTCCAGTGATCCAGACCCAGCTGAAGTGTGTGTGAATGTGAGGCTCAGTGTGTGAGGGACCAGTCTCAGGGTCCAGTGATCCAGACCCAGCTGAAGTATGTGTGAATGTGAGGCTCAGTGTGTGAGGGACCAGTCTCAGGGTCCAGTGATCCAGACCCAGCTGAAGTGTGTGTGAATGTGAGACTCAGTGTCTGAGGGACCAGTCTCATGGTACAGTGATCCAGACCCAGCTGAAGTGTGTGTGAATGTGAGGCTCAGTGTGTGAGGGACCAGTCTCAGGGTCCAATGATCCAGACCCAGCTGAAGTGTGTGTGAATGTGAGGCTCAGTGTGTGAGGGACCAGTCTCAGGGTCCAGCGATCCAAATCCAGCTGAAGTGTGTGTGAATGTGAGGCTCAGTGTGTGAGGGACCAGTCTCAGGGTCCAGTGAACCAGACCCAGCTGAAGTGTGTGTGAATGTGAGGCTCAGTGTTTGAGGGACCAGTCTCAGGGTCCAGTGATCCAGACTCAGCTGAAGTGTGTGTGAATGTGAGGCTCAGTGTGTGAGGGACCAGTCTCAGGGTCCAGTGATCCAGACCCAGCTGAAGTGTGTGTGAATGTGAGGCTCAGTATGTGAGGGACCAGTCTCAGGGTCCAGTAAACCAGACCCAGCTGAAGTGTGTGTGAATGTGAGGCTCAGTGTTTGAGGGACCATTCTCAGGGTCCAGTGATCCAGACTCAGCTGAAGTGTGTGTGAATGTGAGGCTCAGTGTTTGAGGGACCAGTCTCAGGGTCCAGTGATCCAGACCCAGCTGAAGTGTGTGTGAATGTGAGGCTCAGTGTCTGAGGGACAAGTCTCATGGTACAGTGACTCAGACCCAGCTGAAGTGTGTGTGAATGTGAGGCTCAGTGTGTGAGGGACCAGTCTCAGGGTCCAGTGATCCAGACCCAGCTGAAGTGTGTGTGAATGTGATGTTCAGTGTGTGAGGGACCAGTTTCAGGGTCCATTGATCCAGACCCAACTGAAGTGTGTGTGAATGCGAGGCTCAGTGTGTGAGGGAACAGTCTCAGGGTCCAGTGATCCAGACCCAGCTGAAGTGGGTGTGAATGCGAGGCTCAGTGTGTGAGGGACCAGTCTCAGGGTCTAGTGATCCAGACCCAGCTGAAGTGTGTGTGAATGTGAGGCTCAGTGTGTGAAGGACCAGTCTAAGGGTCCAGTGATCCAGACCCAGCTGAAGTGTGTGTGAATGTGAGGCTCAGTGTGTGAGGGACCAGTCTCAGGGTCCAGTGATCCAGACTCGGCTGAAGTGTGTGTGAATGTGAGGCTCAGTTTGTGAGGGACTACTCTCAGGTTCCAGTGATCCAGACCCAGCTGAAGTGTGTGTGAATGTGAGACTCAGTGTGTGAGGGACCAGTCTCAGTGTCCAGTGATCCAGACCCAGCTGAAGTGTGTGTGAATGTGAGGCTCAGTGTGAGAGGTACCAGTCTCCGTGTCCAGTGATCCAGACCCAGCTGAATTGTGTGTGAATGTGAGGTTCAGTGTGTGAGGGACCAGTCTCAGGGTCCAGTGATCCAGACCCAGCTGAAGTGTGTGTGAATGTGCGGCTCAGTGTGTGAGGGACCAGTCTCAGGGTCCAGTGATCCAGACCCAGCTGAAGTGTGTTTGAATGTGAGGCTCAGAGTGTGAGGGACCAGTCTCAGGGTCCAGTGATCCAGACTCAGCTGAAGTGTGTGTGAATGTGAGGCTCAGTGTTGTGAGGGACCAGTCTCAGGGTCCAGTGATCCAGACCCAGCTGAAGTGTGTGTGAATGTGAGGCTCAGTGTGTGAGGGACCAGTCTCAGGGTCCAGTGATCCAGACCCAGCTGAAGAGTGTGTGAATGTGAGGCTCAGTGTGTGAGGGACCAGTCTCAGGAAAGGTGATCCAGACCAAGCTGAAGTGAATGTGAATGTGAGGGTTCAGTGTGTGAGGGACCAGTCTCAGGGTCCAGTGATCCAGACCCAGCTGAAGTGTGTGTGAATGTGAGGCTCAGTGTGTGAGGGACAAGCCTCAGGGTCCAGTGATCCAGACCCAGCTGAAGTGTGTGTGAATGTGAGGCTCAGTGTGTGAGGGACCAGTCTCAGGGTCCAGTGATCCAGACCCAGCTGAAGTATGTGTGAATGTGAGGCTCAGTGTGTGAGGGACCAGTCTCAGGGTCCAGTGATCCAGACCCAGCTGAAGTGTGTGTGAATGTGAGACTCAGTGTCTGAGGGACCAGTCTCATGGTACAGTGATCCAGACCCAGCTGAAGTGTGTGTGAATGTGAGGCTCAGTGTGTGAGGGACCAGTCTCAGGGTCCAATGATCCAGACCCAGCTGAAGTGTGTGTGAATGTGAGGCTCAGTGTGTGAGTGACCAGTCTCAGGGTCCAGTGATACAGACCCAGCTGAAGTGTGTGTGAATGTGAGGCTCAGTTTGTGAGGGACCAATCTCAGGGTCCAGTGATCCAGACTCAGCTGAAGTGTGTGTGAATGTCAGGCTCAGTGTGTGAGGGACCAGTCTCAGGGTCCAGTGATCCAGACCCTGCTGAAGTGCGTGTGAATGTGAGGCTCAGTGTGTGAGGGACCAGTCTCAGGGTCCAGTGATCCAGACCCAGCAAAAGTGTGTGTGAATGTGAGGCACCTGTGTGTGAGTGACCAGTATCAGGGTCCAGTGATCCAGACCCAGCTGATGTGTGTGTGAATGTGAGGCTCAGTGTGT